>NW_025538935.1:0-10000 GCF_020615455.1 Coregonus clupeaformis | reverse complement strand
CCACGCCTCACAGGCTCCATGTCAAAGGTGGTGACGAACCTAGGAATAGGCCACGTCCCTAAATGGCGCCTTATTTATATAGTGCACTCACTTTTAATCAGGGCCCATAGGGCTGTGAGTCAAAAGTAGTGCACTATGTAGGGAATAGGGTTAGTCATTTGGGACGCAGACACTGGTGCCCCTAATGAAGCCGACGTTCACTTGGAAAATGCATTTGCACACACAGGGTTGGCTTGATATAGAACAGGGGGGAAAGAGTCACCACCATTGCTCATGAAAGGAATTCGATCCCACAAGTTGATGTTTTGTTTTCCAGGTATTGAGGTAAAATGTACTGGAACCCACAAGTTATTTGCATCTGGTCCATAAGCGTGCCGCCCCGGCAGTGAGTGGGATCTACTTTTCCACTATATTTTCCATTATGAGCCCCCTTAAAACACAAGATGACAAGAACACAAGAACAAAACTCCTGCTTTATCTACCTGATTTATCTATTTTGTTTATAATCAAGCAACTGAAACTTGGCTGAGTAGCCCCCACAAAATGGCGATAGCAGCAGAGCGTTTGCCGAATGGGAATATTCAGCCATGTCCTGATCCCCCATGAGCTAGACTGGATCAGCCTGAAGAAGGTTGAGGCTTCACAAGGTCAAAGACAAAGGAACACGTAAACAGATCACAACTCCATCACACTTCATGTCTGTTTCATGTCTGTTTATTGTAGAGGAAAATCAGCTTGACTTCCTCAGCTAACGCCCCTCAAGAGGTTTACATTCTAGTCCATCCATACCTAGAACCGCCACTGCACTGGGATACAACAATGGCCATTCTCCCGGACATAGTACCTCATTCTACAGCTCTCAAGCACATGACATCTGCAAATACATTATTTGTACTCCAGCTGTTGTGTCGACGTAGTAAAGACACTATGACATTCCTTTCAACGAAAGTGATACTTTAAAAAAAATATAAATTTCCAAAATACAAACCACCCCCTTTCTGTTGGATTATTTAAATATATTGAGTCTACCCACCCACGGACAATTTCTTCCATTTCAACTTTGTTTAATTCAGTTTCAGCTTGTTTATTCAATGTCCAGACCATTCTGTTATAGTAATAGCTACTGTCCTACAAAGAAGTTCTTTCCCAAACGTTGTGTCCTTTCCAGCTGTGGGGGGAGATGACTGACCCTGAATGAGCCACGCCAGCATAGACACTCTCCCTCAGTGGTTCATCAATTTGACTGGCCGTCGAATTACACATGAACATGACCTGGGTATAGAAACGGTTTAGAGGGAATGCCTCAAAGATATATAGAGAAGAATCAGGAGAATTTCCTGAACAGCACACACACACACACACACACACACACACACACACACACACTCACACTCACACACACACACACACACACACACACAGACACACAGACACACACACACACACACACACAGACACAACACCACACACACACACACACACACACACACACACAGACACACACACACACACACACACACACACACACAGACACACACACCACACACACACAGCACCCAGACACACACAGCCACACACACACACACACACACACACACACAGACACACACACACACACACACACAGACACACACACACACACACAGACACACACACACACACACACACAGACACACACCCACACACACACACAGACACACACACACACACACACACACACACACACACACACACACACACACACACACACACACACAGACACACACACACACACAGACACACAACACACACACACACACACACACACACTCACACTACACACACACACACACACAGCACACACACACACAGACTAAATATGTTGGCTTGCCTATTTGTTTCCAGCCACAGACGGCTTGAACCCATCCTTCTAGCAGGAGTCTTCCTCTAACCTGTAGTCTCTGCGTTGCACTCCAGGGTGAGACGTTAAGTCAAACAGAAAGCCATCAGTGGGAGACGTGGTTTTCTCTTCCCAGCCCAAATGCTGTTATAACTCTGCATTTCACACTGGCCAGCCGGACACATGGGCATTCTTCAGTGATATATTGGTAACGCTGGTTGGTGAAAGATGAATCGGATTATCATCGTACTCTGAAGGCTATGTACTGTAGTGCTAGACAGCAAAACTCTCTCTCTCTTCGTCTCCGATATGGATCGCCAACGCACATACCAGGCCTCCTCTCCCCGTCTCCCCACATGGCCCAACGACAGACCAAGGCCCCCCTCTCCCTCCCCATGGCCCAACGACAGATCAGGCCCCTCTCCCTGTCTCCCACATGGCCCAACGACAGTATCAGGCCCCCTCTCCCTGTCTCCGACATGGCCCCAACGCCACAGACCAGCCCTCCACTTCCTGTCTCCGCCGACATGGCCCACCGACAGATCAGGCTCTCCACTCCCCGTCTCCGACATGGCCCAACGACAGACCAGGCTCTCTCCCTGTCTCCGACATGGCCCGAACGCCAGATCAGGCCTCCTCTCCCTGTCTCCGAGCATGGCCCAACGCCAGATCAGGCCTCCTTCCCCTGTCTCCGAGATGGCCCAACGCCAGACCAGGCCTCTCCCATGTCCCTTCAAGGCTCTCTGAACTTGTTTTCTTTTAACTGACATTTTCGGCCAGAGTGCTGAGCCAGCTGTAAGTGTGTGTGAGCCTTCGGAGTTAGTTCTGCAGGGTGCTCTCTCTGCCTTGAGTTAGTTCTCTGCAGGGTGCTCTCTCTGCCATGAGTTAGTTCTGCTGAGGGAGCTCTCTGATTAGTTAGTTCTGCAGGGTGCTCTCTCTGGCCATGAGTTAGTTCTGCAGGGTGCTTTCTCTGCCATTAGCTAGCTTGCAGGGTGCCTCTCTGCCATTAGTTAGTTCTGCAGGGTGCTCTTCTGCCATTAGTTAGTTCTGCAGGGTGCTCTCTCTGCCATGAGTTAGTTCTGCAGGGGGTCCTCTCTGGACGTGAGTTAGTTCTGCAGGGTGCTCTCTTTTATCCCAGTACAAAGAGATTCTCTGTTATCCCAGTACAAAGAGATGACTGCTCCCTCTCTTTTATCCCAGTACAAAGAGATGATATTCTGCTCCCCCTCTGATATCCCAGTACAAAGAGATGACTGCTCCCCCTCTCTGTTATCCCAGTACAAAGAGATGCCTGCTCCTCTCTCTTTGTATCCCAGTACAAAGAGATGACTGCTCCCCCTCTCTGTTATCCCTTAAAAGAACAAAAGAGATGACTGCTTCTCTGTTATCCCAGTACAAAGAGATGAGACTTCTCCCCTCTCTTTTATCCCAGTACAAAGAGATGACTGCTCCCCCTCTCTGTTATCTCAGCAAAGAGATGACTGCTCTTCCTTTCTGTTATCTCAGTACAAAGAGATGCCTTCTCCCTTCTCTGTTATCTCAGTACAAAGAGATGACTTCTCCCTCTCTGTTATCTATAATAATAATAATTTGGTCATTTAGTGCAGACGTCTTATCCAGTTAGAATTTACAGGAGCCAATAGGTTAAGTGCTCTGCTCAAGGGCACATCGATAGATTTTTCACTCTAGTCTGCTCGTGGGATTAGAACCAGCGACCTTTCGGTTACTGGCACAACGCTCTTAACCACTAAGCTACTGCCGCCCCCAGTACAAAGAGATGACTTATCTTTATCTCAGTACAAAGAGATGACTGTCTCCTTCTGTTATCTCAGCACAAAGAGATGACTTCTCCCCCTCTCTGTTATCTCAGTACAAAGAGATGACTGCTCTTTCTCTTTTTATCTCAGTACAAAGAGATGACTTCTCCCCCTCTCTCTTATCTCAGTACAAAGAGATGACTGTCTCCTCTTTTTATCTCAGTACAAAGAGATGACTGCTCCTCTGTTAGCTTCAGTAGAAAGAGATGACTGCTCCCCTTCTGTTAATATCTCAGCACAAAGAGATGTCTTCCCCTCTCTGTTATCTCAGGCTTAGAGATGACTGCTCCCCTCTCTGTTATCTCAGTACAAAGAGATGACTGCTCCCCTCTCTGTTATCTCAGTACCGGCACCCCCAAACCAAAAATGAACACTACTGGCATTCGTATTTGCTGTCTTTGAGGAGAGCTCGATCAAGTCGATTGCACTTCTGTCTGTTTTGTCATGAGCCCTCTCACTCCACCGGGTTACCACCTTAATTGGTTTCCACTATCTTCCACTCTGCTCACCTCCTCTCTACTCAGCCTAACCAGCTCCACCTGTCCCTGCTCTGCCCGGCTCTAATTCAGGTGCCCTGCCAGCTGCGCTGCATTACCCACCAACCTCTCCCCAGTATTTAAAGGCCCTTGTCTTTCAGCTCTCCGGTGTCAGATCGCCTGCAAAGCTCACACCCGGAACCTGTTTGCTCGCGCTTCTGGCTCACTCCTGGTTTTGTGACCCCCGGACCTGCTCTGTTTGTTGGATACTTTCTGCCTTAGGGAGATCCAGACCTGCTTCTCCATTACGACTCCCCTGACTACTCTCAATCCCGGTAACTCTGACCAGCCTTCTGCCTTGCTACTACGCATTTTGGACTCCCTTTTTGAACTGTACTGTTGCCTGACCTTATTCCGCTGTTGTGTCTGTGTCTCCCCCAGGGACTCCTGGACCACCCACCACCGGTTCACAGGGACGCATCGCTGCCACTGGGGGGCACAGACCCAGCGAACGGATCCCTGTTACCCTGGAGCCTTCTCATTCACTCCCCACTTCCCTTTTCTTAAGCTTAACAAACTTTCTGGTGTGACGCAATTGTGGTCCTCTGCTCGCCTGTCTCGAATCGCGACAGCACTGATTCCTACCATTATGGACTCATGCGCACACTTTCCCGACATGGAACCCGAAGCATGAGCAGCAAAGTTCCAGCAGCAGCAACAACAACCCGCCATGCTCATTCAACTCCTCACCAACCTTACTCCCAGCCAGTCTGCCCACCAGCCTCAGCTCCCGAGTTACCTGCCCGTGCAGCCGCCAGTTCGAACCCAAGATTGGAAACCCCGAGCGGTTCAATCGGCGATTCAACCCAGGTCCGGCCATTCCTGGGACTAGCTGCCGACTTCAGTTCTCCTTGCAGCCAAGGACCTTCGCCACGGAGGGGCTAAAGTTGGGTATGCCATCACTCACCTGACGGGCCGAGCCCGCCTCTGGGGAACAGCAGAGTTCGAACGTCAAACCCCCGCATGTGCAAACCTTCTACTCATGTTTTGCTGGATAGGAGATGCTGAAGGTGTTTGACCTGGATTCACCCACCGCGAGAGGCGTCTCGTGAACTGTTCAGTATTCGACAAGGCAGACGCACAGCTCCAGACCATTCCATCGACTTCCGAACCCTGGCTAGACGTAAGTTCTTAAACACACCACCGTGGAGGACGCGCGTTTCTTCCATAGTTTGGCAGTTGACTATATCAGGGACGAGTTGGTCTCCCGGCGAACTGCCTTCCACTTTGATGAAGCCATCGCACTGACTTAAGTCAGGATCGACAGAAGAGATGAAGCAGACCCGCAGCCGTGAGAGAGGGGGCGCCAAGGTCCACCTACTACCGCACTCCGGGAGAGATCCGACTGGGCTCCTGTCATCTACTGCCACCACCCAGGTCAGCTTGACCGAGTCTGAGCCTATGGAGCCATTGGGCGAGCCTCCCTCACTCCTGCAGAGCGCCAGCGCCGCTCACCTCTCTAACTCTGCCTCTATTGTGGAGTGTGATGGACATCGTGGTGGTAACCTGCCCCTTAAAGGGCCGAAGCACGGGCGTAGGGGGATCCGGCTCGAGCTCACTGACCATCCAGTCCTCCGACCGCAAACCCCTGCTGCAAGTTCGCCTCCGCCTCTCTGACTCAACTCTCACACCCTGGCTGCTCTGAGACTGGAATTGGCGCCTGGGGCAACATACTGGACGCCAAGCTGGCACGCCAACTGGGACTGGAGAACCTCCGCTTGACACCTCCTATTCCTGCCCGCGGCACTGGACGCCTGACACTTACCCGGATCGGGTCACTCATGTCACGGCCCCGGTCCCCGATGGGTCTGTCCGAAAACCACCGGTTTCAATCCAGCTTCACCTGCTCCCCTCTCCAGGCCAACCCCTCATCCTGGGTTACCCATGGCTCCGCTGCACAACCCTCACCCGACCACTGGGACCGCGGTGATCAGGGAGTGGGGGAGAGGACTGCCACCGAACCTGCCTCAAGCTTGCTGCCGCACCACCCCCCGGCCAGTACCTCCCATAACTCGCTCCGAGACCTCTCCAATGTCCCAGAATGCTACCATGGTCTCAGAGAGGTGTTTAACAAAGCAAGAGCCACATCTCTGCCCCTCACCGAACCACCACGACTGTGCCATATCACCCCTCCCCGGGAACAGCTCCTCTGTGCGTCGTCTGTTATTCGTTACCTGCCCGAAAGAAAATCCAGGAGTACTTATCAACAGGCTCTGTCCGCAGATTAAACTGCTCATCTTTATCTCCTCTACAAGCGCTGGCCTCTTCTGGGAAGAAGGATTTGATTCTTGGCTTTTGCAGATCACTGCAGTCACTGCACACGACATCACAGTGAAAACCCGATCTGCCTCTGTCACCTCTGCTTTTGGAGCTGCCCCAGGGAGCCACCTTTACTGAGTCCAGGGAAACGCCTTGTCACCTAGTGCGGATCCGGGGAGGGAGATGAATGGAAAACCGCGATTCAATACACCAACAGCCACTAGATGGTTTGGGTTATGCCTTTTGGCCTCACCAATGCTCCTGCTGGGCCCCAGGCTCTAGTGAATGATGTATCAAGTGGGCATGTTAAACAAGTTTGTCTTCTGTTTACCTGGATGACATCTTAATTTACTCCAAAGAAACCTGTCTGAACACACCCGGCCATGTCCAGCAAGTCCTTCATCGTCTTCTGGAGAATTCTGCCGCCAAGGCAGAGAAATTGAGCTTCACGTCAAGACAGTGGCCTTCTGGGGTACATAGTGGTACAAGGAAGTATCCAAATGGATCCTCTGCCAAAGTATCAGCAGTCACTTAGTGGGCCAGTTCCGGAGAATGAAAGGCTGCAACAGTTTCTGGGGTTTGCTAACTTAGGAGAGTTTATCCCGAACTACAGTACCGTTGCTGCCTCTCACTGGGTTCCACCACTACAGCACCAAGCAACCCTTCACCTGGACCCCAGCAGCCGGCTAAAGCCTTCAGTACCCTCAAGGTGAGGCGTTCACCCGCCTCCCACCCTCCAGATGCCTGATGTAGACCGGCAATTCATTGTGGGAGGTGGACGCCGGATGTGGGAGTTGGTGGCTGCGATTTCAGTG
Source organism: Coregonus clupeaformis (assembly GCF_020615455.1). Classification (NCBI taxonomy): domain Eukaryota; kingdom Metazoa; phylum Chordata; class Actinopteri; order Salmoniformes; family Salmonidae; genus Coregonus; species Coregonus clupeaformis. The sequence continues at coordinate 2,694 of NW_025538935.1, read as the reverse complement.
GGCTGGGCGTGGTAGGATAGGAAGCTCCATCCCTGTGCCTTTTTCTCACGCCGGCTGTCCTCTGAGTGGCCACGAAGATAGGGAACCGTGAGCTGCTGGCTGTGGTTGCGAGGAGTGGCGTCACTCGGCTGGAGGGGTCTCACTATCCTGATTTCTCGCTTGGACCGATCTGTAAGAACTTGGAGTACATCCGCACGGCCAAACGTTGAACTCCTGCAGTCCCGCTGGGCCCTGTTCTTCACCAGGTTTAATTTCACTCCTATCATACCGCCTGGATCACGCAAACACCAAGCCAGACGCCTCTCCCGTCAATTCCAGAAGGATGAAACCTCTCCGTTCCTGTAGTCGATTCTGCCAAGTCCCTGCATCGTGGTAGCTCTGGACTCCGGGCTGTGAGGAACAGGGGTGCTGGAGTGCTCTCCGTGACCAGCCAGGTCCCAGCACTTGCCCAGCTGACCGCCTTTTCCCGAAGACCTGAGGTCCCAGGCCCAGTGGGGACATACTCCCGCCTAGCTTGTCACCCTGGCTCCACCCGCACTTACAACCTGCTCGCCCAGAGGTTCTGGTGGCCCTCTTGAGGAAGGCAAATGTCGGGAATTCTGGCCCAAGCCTGCCCCATCTGCGTAACCAACAACACAAGTCGCCCTGCCAGCCCCCAGCCGGATTGCTGCAGCCCCTGCCTGTGCCCAGGACGCCGCCCCTGGTCTCACATCGCCCTTGACTTTGTCACGGGGCTGCCCTTCAAGTGGGCATGGCCGTCATTCTCACCATCGTGGACGCTTGCACAAGATGGCACACCTCATTCCCCTCCCCCAGGCTCCCAACCGGCCAAGGAGACCGCCCAGTATCCTGGAACACGCCTTCCGGATCTACGTGACTACCAAGGATGTTGTTTCTGGACCGTGGTCCACAATTCTCCTCCGCTTTTTGGAAGGAGTTCTGTCAACTGCTGGCAGTCAGTCTGACTCCGATTCCATCCCCAATCCAATGGGCAGTCAGGGGCTAACATCAGTCGAGAACACTGCGATGATGCTGGTCACGCTAACCCCCACTCCTGGTCGCAGCAACTCGACATGGGTGGAGCACGCACACAATTCTCTGACCTGCTCTGCCATCGGTATGTCCCCTTTCCAATGTGTTTGTGGATACCAGCCTCCTCTATTTGCCAGCCAGGAGGAGGAGTGTTACTTCTGCCCATCTGCACTTGCTTTTTGCCCGCCGATGTCGCCGCGCACCTGGTCACAAAGCCCGAGCGCCACACTCAAAACGTCCGTTGCCAGCTACACTACCGGGCCAACCGGGCCGGAGAATTCCTGCTCCCACCTACCATGTTGGTCAAAGGGTGTGGTTGTCATCAAAGAACCTGCCACTCAGGGTGGAGCCGCAGAAGCTGGCACTTCGGTTCATTGGCCCATTCCCTATCATAAGAGTGATTTTAGCTCCAACTGCTGTCCGGCTCCAACCGCCTAATTCCCTGAGGGTGCACCCACTTTCCATGTGCTCCAAGACGGTTACCCATCCATGAGAGTCCGCCGATCCCTGCTGCGCCTGGTCCTCCTCCTCCCACGGCTCGCCGATGGTGGTCTGGTTTACACACCGTCACGCCAAGCCTGCTTCGGTCCAGACGGAGGGGTAGGGGCCTCCTTGCCCTCATGGCTGACTGGGAGTGGCTATGGACCTGAGGAAAGGACCTCCGGGTGCCAGCTAGTCGTGATTGTCGGATAGGACTCTATCACCGCTTTCCACCAACGGCAATCCTGATCAACTCCAGGATCCGGAGGGGCCGCCTCCAGAGGGGTCCCTAACCGTCTCGGCCCGCCTAGGCTTCCTGTCCTGTGCCTGATCCTGCCTCGGGACTCGTCCCACCTCCCCACCACGGCCCTCCGAAGCTTCCTCCGAGGATGAGGACGCTCACCCGGGACCGCTCGGGAGGGGAGTTCTAGCCCTCCTCCGGCTCCTCCTGCCCGGCGTGGTGTGCTTTGGGACTTTGGGGCCGCCCCTTGGGGGTTCTAGCCATGAGCCCTTCACTCACCGGTTACCACTTGACTTAATTGGTTTCACTATCTTCCACTCTGCTTCACCTCCCCTCTCTCTACTCAGCCCAACCAGCTCCACCTGTCCCTGCTCTGCCCGGCTCTACCCCACTCTGCCAGCTGCGCTGCACTACCTACCAACCTCTCCCAGTACTTACAGGCCCTCTTCAGCTCTCCGGTGTCAGGATCGCCTGCAAAGCTCACACCCGAACCTGTTTGCTCGCGCTTTCTGGCTCACTCCTGGTTTTGTGACCCCGACCTGCCTGTTTGTTGGATACTCTTCTGCCTTAGGAGATCCAGACCTGCTTCTGCCATTACGTAACTCCTGACTACTCTTCAATCCCGGTAACTCTGACCAGCCTTCTGCCTTGCTACTACGTATTTTGGACTCCTTGAACTGTACTGCTGCCTGGTTTCATTCCGCCCTGTTGTGTCTGTGTCTCCCCCAGGACTTCTGGACCACCCACCACCGCTTCATAGGACGATCGACAAGCCACTGGGGGGCACAGACCCAGCGCATTGGACGGTGATCCCCGTTACCCTGGAGCCTTCTATTCACTCCCCACTTCTTTTCCCTTAAGTTTAATAAACTTTCTATGTGACGCATCTGTGGTCCTCTGGTCGCTGACTGAATCGGTGACAGTTTCAGCCATTCCCAAAC
>NW_025538934.1:0-15763 GCF_020615455.1 Coregonus clupeaformis | reverse complement strand
CTATTTCTTATTTTAATATATATATATATATATATATATATATATATATATATATATAAAAACAAGTATTTATTCTGCCGATTTTGCAGGTTTCCCTACTTACAAAGCATGTAGAGGTCTGTAATTTTTATCATAGGTACACTTCAACTGTGAGACGGAATCTAAAACAAAAATCCAAAAATCTTTATGATTTTTAATAATTAATTTGCTTTTTTATTGCATGACATAAGTATTTGATCACCTACCAACCAGTAATAATTCGGCTCTCACAACCTGTTCATTTTTCTCCCTCTGTTCTCCACTCATTACCTTGATGCATTTTTTAATAACACATCACAAAATAACACATTAATTTTCCATATTCCATTTCTCGTTTGGATGTTGAAATATATTGTCCCAATGTTCATTATTGGATGTTGTTGAAGTTTTTGGCCGGCAAAACGTATCTGAAACAAAGGCATTCCTTTCACCATGCTAGAATGCCAGAGATAGATTATCCTCGTCTCTAATTTTGGCAGTATTAAGGTGTCAAGACCGGCACAGCCCCCCTGTGGGTAAGGCGTCTGGTTGTTGTTGACCATTTGCCAAGCTGATGTAGGGCCAGCAGTCCTCACCCAGGAGAGTCATGACACTAGCTTTGTTATGTCTTTCTTTGCAGCACCTGACCATATTACTAATATCTACCATAGCTTTAAACACAGCCTGTGTGTCTATGTATGCTTATGATTCAACCCTATACACGTCAGCGGCCACAGCTAGTGAAATCTCAGCTGCAACTCTTGCAGTTAGTTTCAGAATAGGTGGTCAGTAATAAATTAGTCCTGAATATATCTAAGGCTAAGATCATAGTATTTGGTACAAATTTTTCCCTGGTCTAGACCTCAGCTGGATCTGATATTAAAATCACTCCTATTATATACTTAAATATAATGATGATACTGTATCTACAGTAAGAGGAGTGACAGGGGAGTCTGAGTGTAACTTTCAGCAACTACTATTTTGAGAATAGATTAGTGATATAGAGGCCTGACTGTTCTTAGCAGCCTGACACATACTACGTCTGCATGAACAACCTTGGTACTGGGTGTCTTGTTTTGTACGCTTTGTACAAAAAATTATAAAATACCAGACACAGGATATTTATAAACGTAGCTCTTTATTAACTACTATAGCGTGCATGTCCATGTGTCTCTGGCCATGATCATCTTAAATACCTCACCACCTGGGTGGTCTTAACCAATCATTGCACAGTATGATCATCCAATTACATTCAGTATGGTTACACATATAATATTACATTCTTTTAAAAAAAGAAAAATATGTAGAACAATAAAGCGTTTCTTTTGAATATTATATGCTCTGTAGTTTTTAACGAGTAAGTAACCATTTTAAACTGCACCAACTGCATCAACATAACAGACAAACAATGATTCAGCATATTGTTATTTTTTTAGAACAAATATTTCTCAGCAACTCAGCTTTTCACTGTAGCAATACATCTCAACATATCAAACAAATACAATACCAAAGCATTTCAAGTTAACTTTCAATAACAAGTTTACAGTACGGAAACTCTTTTAGGGCGATCCGCCTACACCCTTTGACATTTCACAGGTCTAGGACAGCTCTAGGCTTAGACCTCTCTTCTGACCTTGTGTGATATGAAGCTGAGCATGCTTCTGTGTCAGTCAACAGTTCTTGTGGTGTTTGCAATTGGTATGGTGTATGTTGTGTTGTGTCTGTGTTTTAGTCCATCGTTCTCTTTCAGGGGGAACAGTTCATCTCGTCAGTGTGTTGTTCTTTTGTGTTCGGTAGGTGACGGCTTGATTGCGGCGGTACACGCTCCTTCTGCGGTGCGAACGTGATATGAGCGTTCCGGTGTCAGCTGGTTGGATGACGATCTGCTGGCTTCCAGTAGCCATGCTCCTGGATTCTAACTGACTCTCCGTCGTTCAGTGGTGGCAGTGGTCTGGCTACCTGTCGTAGTGCTCGCTTTTGCTGTTGCTGTCTCTGTGCACGTTTTGCATGCACTTCCTTGTAGCTGACGACCTCAGGTTGCAGCTGCTGGTTGAGGTGCCCAGGAAGGATTGAAGCGAAGTCTCACGGCTCCATCAACAGCTGGGCTGGTGATTTGAAGTTGTCAACTGGGTATTTCTTGGTATTCAAGGGAGACTGAGGTAGGGAGTCTCTCTTGTCTGCTTTTGCTTTGTCCATGAGTGATTTTAGCATCTCACAGATTCAGCAAGGCCATTACTTTGAGGGTAATGTGGGCTTGTGGTGACTGTGTGAACTCCCATGCTTTTGTGAAGGATTCAAACTCATTTGATTTGTAACAGGGCCCATTGTCAGATATTAAAGTCTGTTGCATGCCTGGCAAAGGCTGCTTTCAACTTGTGTATCACAGCTGCCCAATTACAGTGCTGCAAACTCGAGTTAAATATCACTGTAGTAGTCCACTATTTATATGTAGTCCTCGTTGTTCCGCGTGAACAGATTGGTTGTTGACTTGCCAGGGCAGTTCTGGGATGCATTTAGTAACATTGGCTCTTTGGTGTTTTGAGAGCGTCGTTCAAGACAGGTGGGGCATTTACCAACCATGTCCTCTATTTGTTTGCACATTCCTGGGCCAAAACAAAATGTCCCGTGCTCTCTGTTTGCACTTTTCCATGCCGTGTCCAGCATGATCTTTGTCAAAATCTCTTCTCTGAACTGTAGGAATATATTTTCTCTCCTTTAAAATATTCGTTGATCTGTGATAGTTCGTCCCACATGGTTTCCAAACTCTGAACGCTCTGAGGCATTTTCTCCTCTCCCGCAGGCCATCCTGACTGTATGACTTTCCTCAGCTGTGTGAGTTGTGTGTCTTTTTCTGTTTCTGCTCGGATCTCCTTCAGTTTTGTGTCACTAACTTTGGTAAGTTGCTGTACACAGTGTGCACCTGCATGTCCATGCCTTCACTGAGGCTGCTGTCACTTGTAGGTAAACCTGGAGAGTGTGTCTGCGACAGAGGATGTCTTTGCCTGGACGGTGAGTGATTTAGTTGTATTTTTTGTAGTTGATGGATCATTCTCTGTAGCCTTGGCGGGGCTGCGGCTAACGGTTTCCTCATGATTGACTCGAGGGCTTGTGGTCTGATTCCACAATACTTGTCGTCCATAACTCACTTGCTTACATCAACGAATTTTAGCTCCTTCCCGATTTGAGCGTAGTTGATTTCACAGTCTGTGAGAGATTTGAGTGACGATGTTTCATACTTGCAGTAGCACTGCCTATCCATACTTTGACCGCGTCACCTGGAGTCTGAGCTCTTTGTTGGGGTCGTAGTAGGCAAGGATTGGTCCTGGTTCTCTGGTGATCAAGTCTTTCACTTTCTGAGGCGATGTCGTGTTGGTTGTCCCAGAGAACTCACTGACTGCTTTAGCAGCCCGAGGTGCATTAGCATTGGAGGCTGAGTGCGAACTTGGCTAAGTAGTTGACCATGCCAAGCACTGTTTCCAGCTCTGCGCGGTTCTTTGGTGGGTCCATTTCCTTTATGGCTGAGATCTTCTGCGGATCTGGCTTGATTCCATTCGCTGTGAGAAGATCCGGTAGCTGACCTCTGTGGCGCGACTGTGCTCTTCTCGGGGTTGAGCCCGGACTCTCCACTCTCTCGCGGACCTTTGCAGCATCGCTGAGGTTTCCTTCGTGTTCCTCTTTGGTTCGACCATGAGACCAGGTCTCGTCCACAGGTGCCCACCGACTCCGTCGAGGCCTTACGTACACCTGGAAATAGATCTTTCGCTGAAACTTCGTCTTGGGCTGGAATAATCCCAAAAAGGCAGGCGTGAACCTGTAGCGTCCAAGCGGTGTGGTGAGCGTTGTGGCTTAGATGAAGCTCTTCTGTGAGCTTGATAGCGTGGCCTGATCTGGCGTCCATGAGCACCCTCAAGTAGCGTGCCCGCGCTTGTGTGTGATGCCATCTAGCGTGGTAAGGGAGTAATGGGGCGTTTGATAGCCTTGTTCAAGTCTCTTGAGTGAACATACTCTGAGCTTGCCTGTCGTGGTTTCTCCACCACCACTGGCCAACGTTACCCAATCCGTCGGTTCTGTAACCTTGGTGACGATGTCAGATTGCTCATGCTCTCCAACTCTTTCTTCAGACGGGCGCGGAGAGCAAGTGGAATCTTTCTCGGTGGGTAGATCACAGGGGTTGCGTCTGGGTTAGGTGAATGTACATTCTCTGGGAATAAATCCTATTCCTGCTTAAAAACATCAGCAAGCTCCTCCATGACATTCTCTATCTCTACTGGTTGCTGTCACTGATAAAACTAGCTTGATAAGGTCCGTTATCTAAACATGCTTTAAGACCCTAGCACTGCAGGTACTCAAAGTGTCAACAATGGCGTAAATCCAACATCATGTCCCTTTCCTTGTATTTGCATTTGAGAGTGCATGTGCTTTACTGGGAGCTGTTCACCACCATAACCAGTCATGCGTGGTGAAAGCTCACCTCAGATGTCAAGCTTCTGTACTTACTCAGAGGAATAATGTTTACTTGTGCACCAGTGTCTAGTTTGAATTTTAGCTCTGTGCCTTGTCTTCCCTATCTCAATGTCAGCAAAGGCTTGCTCTGTCTCTATATTCTGACTTTTCTGTGTCACTGAATCAATAAACAGTTCATCAGCCATTTGACTCTTTGATTACATTTCATTCTCACTGTATGTACTGTGTAAACTCTGCACACTTTTGCAAAGTGATTCCATTTTCCACATTTAGTACACTGTTTGCCTTTAGCTGGGCAATTCCCCTGTTCGCCATACGCTTTGTATCCACAATATCCACATGTTTTGGGGCGTTTGGAGTCTGTGTCATCTGTTTTGAACTGTTGTCTCCGTTCTGGAAACATGCTCTCTGGGCACTGGAGGGTGTGCTTTGATGTCTCCACAAGCTGCGTGCACTGCTTGTTCACGTATTCGCTCATGCTGCCGCCTGAAATGGTTTTCATCTAACCTGTGCTAGCTCGTGAGATCTGGCTATGTCATTAACTTTGTCCAGCGTGCTCTGATCCAACATTCAAAGTTTCTCTCTCCTCATGGTGATTGTATTCCAAATACAATACGGTCCCTACCATCTCATCCTTGTTTGCATAATCACAGTCTTTCACAAGCAGACGCAGCTCAGTGACAAACTGTTCAAGCAGTTCACTAGCGCCTTGTACTTTCTCCACATAATTTGTACCTATGGCGAAAATTGTATTAGTCTTTGACAAAACATATGCTTCAAACGATCGTAGTATGTTTCCAGTACCTTTGATTCAGCCTCGGTAAGTGTCCATGTGTTGTAAATGTCTCTCCCTTTCGATCCCCAGGAGCAGGTAGCTGCACTTTTCTCTTCTCCTCTTTTCCTTCAGAGGACCGTAAACATCAGCTCCACATGCTGTTTGAACTTCCCATCGTCCGGGTAGATTTGTGAACCCCCAATCCATTCGGTGAAGGAACTCAGCAAAATCCATCTTTTAGTCCTTTTACTCTAACACCATGTCTTATTTTGTAGCGCTTTGTACAAAATTATAAAATACGGACACAGGATATTTATAAACGTAGCTCTTTATTAACTAGCTATAACGTGCATGTCCATGTGTCTCTAAGCCATGATCATCTTAGAATACCTCACCACCTGGGTGGTCTTAACTGAATCATTTACACAGTATGATGCATCCAGTTACAATTCAGTATGGTTACATTATGAATATTACACCTGGGTACAGTCTGGACATGCACACCAGCGTGCACTCGCATACAACAAATATGAAATTACGCTCAAACACATGCACACACACATAGCGGCTGGCTGTCCGTAACAGTTTGAATTTTTGCTTACTCTTTGTGCATGTGCCAGTACAGGAGCAGGGGCAGAATGTGTGTACAGCAGTGTTTGTAGGCGGGCCAAAGAAAAGTATGAAGTGTGCCATGCTGTCTGGCTCGCTGGGGGCCGGCCCAAAACCATGCTGCCACTGGACCCAGGGGCCGGACTCAGATCTGCCTTATAACAGTGTGTGGGAAGAAAGGAAGGACTCTCAAGTCAGACAGGTAACCTTACTCACACACAACAGAATGGAAGACAGGTGGACTTCCAGGTAAACTTACAGATGGACAAACAGGCAGACAGACAGATAAACACCCAGGTGTTCATTCCAGGAGCCCCCTCTCACCCAGCAGACCCCTGCCCCTGGTGGGTGTGTGGTTGCCTTGGTAACAGTGATGGCTGCGATCATGATTTCTGTCATTGGGGTTCTGCATGAAGGTCTATATCCAGAGAGCCACACAGAGTAAGGACCTGTGTGTGTGTGTGTGTGTGTGTTGTGCAAAGTTGTATTTCTCATCTCTCTCTCTGTCTCTCTCTCTAGGGAACTGGACAAGCAAATTGTACAGAGAAGTTATACAAACCTTCAAACTTCAAGGTAAATGCTTCTGTCTTTATTCTCCTATGGTCTTCATATCACACCGTAATCTCCACACTCAGTAGTGTCGTCCTTTGTATGAGAGTGAATGTTAACTGTCTCTCAGTGCAATCAAATAAGTAGACACAGCAATAACACAAGGCTCTGGTTATGGAAAGAACTGGTATCAATACACACATAGTAGCTGTAACTGTCTCTCTTCTGTCTTCAGAGGGCAAACCGTCAGAAGAAATTCCAAGGCAAATTAAGATTCGACATCTTCCACCGCACCGAAGGACGCCATCTATTTCATCCACGGCCAGGTGACGAGGGCAGGCCAACCCAGGGAATGTCTGCCTGTTTGGAAATTCTTAAGCAGACATTTGATCAAGGCCAACAAGCGGAACCTGCCCTGAGATCACCTTCTACGAAGTCAAGTTGTTCAAAAGTGGTCGAGTTTTACCTCGTCTTCAACAATGGCAAACCCAACCTGAAAGACAGTTTCTCTGAGCTCGTCAAGCAGTGACCGAATGATACAGTACAGTCTAGAAGTGTTATCCACACTCTATAAAAATTTGCATCACCAACAAAACGCATAAACAACGGAGCTATCCATTCCATACATTTCTACATACGGCAAAATCATGCGTTTGCTTGAAACAATACGTGCGGCAAATGCTGTACATTACATACATACATGTTCACTTGTATACGTAAATATACACTGATTTACAAAACATTAAAACCTTCCTATGTTGGGTCACCCTTTTGCCCTCAAACAGCCTCAATTCGTGAGGGCTTGGACTCTACAAAGGAGTGTTTAAGCGTTTCACAGGGATGCTGCCCATGTTACTCCAATGCTTCCCACAGTTGTTCAAGTTGGCTGGATTCCTTTGGAGTGGTGGGCCATTCATAATGGAAACTGTTGAGCGTGAAAAACCCAGTAGTGTTACAGTTCTTGACACACTCAAACGTGCACCTGGCACCTACTACCATACCCTGTTCAAAGGCACTTAAATATTTTATCTTGACCATTCACCCTCTGAATGCACACATACACATCCATGTCTCAATTGTCTCAAGGCTTAAAAAATCATTCTTTAACCTGTCTCCTCCCCATCATCTACACTGATTGAAGTGGATTTAACAAGTACATCGCGAGATTATACTTTCACCTGGTCATTCTATATGTCATGGAATGAGTGTTCCTAATATTTTGTATACTCAGTGTATGTATATACTTATCGTTATTGTATGTTATCAGAATGTTAGGGGGCAGGGAATCCCAAAAAACTTTTTTGGTTGTAAAACGTATTGATCAACCATGAAGTTACAAAGTGATTAAAATGTAATAATAAGGTGGTGGAATATGATTGTATGTAAATATATTGTCTATAACATGTTGCTACTGTTCCACGCACGATCAGAGCCTTCTTCCCAATCCATGATGAATCCATGTGCTTATTGAAATGAATTGAATAGAAAAATGTTGAACATCTTACATCCCCTTTCTTGGCAAGACACTGTGACTACACTTTAGCTAGCTATAAGCAGCAGAGCATAATCAAAAAAACATTTTTAATTTTAATTAGCCTAGATAATTGTTTGTACAGTATGTTGACTTCAATGGTGTCTAGTTCAGACCTTATATGGCATTTTTTAAGGATGAGCATAAGAGCATTAAAAATGGAGAAACCACAATAAGTCTATTCTGTAGAAGTGCAGCTATACGTGAGGGAAACTGACTGGTTTAGTCCAGGGCCAGCATGAGGGATACGTTTATCCTGTGTTCGATGGTATATTATTAAGTTTACATTTCAATACTTAATGTGTTCTTATGTGTTCTATAAAGCCTTCAACAACATTCTACAAGGAAAGAGCTACTTCATTATATAATCTTAACCAGATTACCCCGGATACCACACTTAGATGACGATAACTCAGTTCTAGAATGTTATCGTTGTAAGAATAATCCCACAAATCTATTACATTCCAAATTATTGACTTTGTTTAGACATCCAGCCTGTATTGTAGTTGCATACCAAGACACATCTTCAAAGGCACAGTATTTATTCTTGTGTACATGCATTCTCGAAGTCTTGATTTATAGGATCCTTCCCACTGTATGATTGATATATCAAGTATATCCCAAGTTATCAATTAAAAGTTTATCAAAATCTGCACTTTTATTACAGTTTATATAAATATTCTTTCTCAAACAAACCTCTGTCCCTTTACAGTGTTGTCTATAAAGTGGGGGCACAATATAGGAGGGCATTCAAAATGGCTACAGGGATGGATGTGCAACAGTCAGGGGCTTTGGAGTCCACGGGGTCTGGAATCCTGGGATCACTGGTGCCTCACCAGATGGTCTGAGTGGGCACAACAGCAGTGGTAAGCGTCAAGTGTCCCTATGGTGTAAGGGACCTTACTATTGAAAAGGCAGTAGAAGTCAAATTTCTTAGGGGGGGGGACCACCTCCGTGAAACCATCCTTACTGCCACCAGGTCCAAGGGCAGCTCCACATCCTGAAACCTTCTTCGTTTTACCACCAAACCTCCATCACCATCCCCATCCAGCGTGACGACCTCTGGCAGACTCATATTGCTGACTGAGGGTTTTTCAAACCACTCTCCCAAGTTACACTGCAACAGTAACATCTGTAATATCTTGTACATATCGTCACACAAATAATTGTTGATCTTACTTGAGTTTTATTCCAATCAGTTTGTTGGGCGGCACTGATCCGTTCTCGTCACGCCTCCTGTCAATATTACCTGTTTTCAGGAAGCCAATGGTCCAAAAATATTCCACATAGTTCACACACACACACACACACACACACACATACACACACACACACACACACACACACACACACACACACACACACACACACACACACACACACACACACACACACACACACACACACACACACACACACACACACACACACACACACACACACACACACACTAGACTCCCAGAATAGGTTATATTACATACAGTTTGCTTAAAACAGCCAACTAAAGTAATGTAGTTATTTTTATCCTGGGCACAGTAGGAATTTATATCTGTGATGTTCAAAAAATTTCATACCCCCTGTGTCTTACTTGCTAAAGTCCCCAGTCATCCCTGCCTGTACCTACATTTGTTGAAAAACAAGTGACAATGAATATAGATCATACACAAACAATAGCTCCTAAATATATGATATTACATTCAAGTAATGCCTCAAACACCCAACTAAAATAATTTTGTTAATCTCTCACAGTATGTTTAGTTTGTCAGCTAACTACCCGGCCAACTTAGAAATGGAATGATTAACCACAATATAACATTTACTACTATCCCCATCATCCTTCATACCTGAACTTCAATATTTCCATTACCTCCAAAATAAAGTAAGTAGAGTTGGATAGACACACCTTTCAGAAATCATCTGGACTGCTTAACTAAAAAGAAAGAAAAAAAAGAAGAAAAAAAAAGAAAGAAAGAAAGAAAAGAAAAAGAAAAGAAAGAAAGAAAGAAAGAAAGAAAGAAAGAAAGAAAGAAAGAAAGAAAGAAAGAAAGAAAGAAAGAAAGAAAGAAAGAAAGAAAGAAAAGGTCTATCACAGAGGATAAAATACCTGCTCAAAAAATAAAAGGAGCACTTAAACAACACAATGTAACTCCGAATCAATCACACTTCTGTGAAATCAAACTGTCCCTTAGCTTACACTGATTACATAATTCACATGCTGTTGTGCAAATGTGAAAGTATAGGCATTGGCTTAAACACCCCCAATAACTGGTTTTGCAGGTGGTGACCACAGACCACTTCTCAGTTCCTTGGCTTCCTGGCTGATGTTTTGGTCACTTCTGAATGCTGACGGTGCTTTCACTCTAGTGGTAGCATGAGGCGGAGTCTACAACCCCCACAAGTGGCTCAGTAGTGCAGCTCATCCAGGATGGCACATCAGCAATGTGAGCTGTGCAAGAAAGGTTTCCTGTGTCTGTCAACGTAGTGTCCAGAGCATGGAGGCGCTACCAGGGAGACGCCCATCGGAGGCCGTGGAGGAGGCCGTGGGAGGGCAACAACCCGCAGCAGACTGCTACCCCACTCCAGCCTTTGTGCAGAGGACAGGAGAACTCACTTACCAAGCCCTGCAAAATAACCTCCAGCAGGCCACAAATGTGCATGTGTGTCTGCTCAAACTGTCACCACTCATTGAGTATGAGGGCCCGACGTCCTCCCAGGTGGGGGTTGTGCTTCACAGCCCACACCTGTAGCTGGAGTGTTTCAGCAGTTCCTGCAAGAGGAGAGGCATTGATGCTATGACTGCCCTACGTTCCCCCAACTGTTTTCCACCTTCATTTCCTTTCTCCACATTCACACCAAGCAGCGTCCACCAGTCACACACATATCAGTATATACTTAATTATCAACTCAAGACAAACTATCATTTAAAATAAAATACACACTTTATACCTTTAGCCTAACATTCCATACATCAATAATACTTTGCTCTACTAGGAAGGCAGGCCCTGAAATATCCTAATGTCATTGCTCCACTGTTCTTCCAACATGCTGAGAGATTCTTTCATCGGTTAGTCAGTTAGCTGAATATCCATATAATACAGGACACACTGAAGTCTTACTCTGGGCCTTTCTCTAAGCAGGCTCTGAGTAACCTCATAGTCACATCATATCTGCTTGAACCCAAACACCAGATGGGCTTGGAGTTGCTACCACAAGCTATTTAGGTCAGTGGCGTTTTTGCTGTGATGTGCTGTTTTACTTGTTTCTAAAAGCAAATGTTGCTCTTTTTGATGCTCTTGCAGTGATTTGAGGTGCCAGGGGTTCCATGCTATCATGCTCTATATATTACTGTTGCTTAATTCGTTTTGCTATAGGACTGTGAAGAGGAACTTCTGGTTGCATGTCTTGTGGAATAGGAATGTTTTTTCAGACTTATTAGATGATTTCATGCCTTTTCGTTTTTATATTTCTTACAAACCAAGTGATGCAACCACAGATCGGTGCACCTTAATTGGAACCTTTATAATTCCTATCAAATACATGTTATCAAATACGTTAGTCGAAGTTTACATACACTTTGTCCCGTAGTTCAGACAGCACAAAGGACCACAATTGCGTCACACCAGAAATTTATTTAAACTTAAGGGAAAGGGATATGGGGAGTTAGTGAAGGCTCCAGGGGTTATCCCGTCCCGATGTGCTGGGTCTGTACCTCCCCAGTGGCAGATCGTCCATATGCCGGTGGTTGGTGGTCCAGAAGTCCTGAGGGGAGGAAACACGACACAGCGCAATAAACCAGGCAGCAATTACAGTTCAAGGGAAATCCAAAATCGTAGTAGCTAGTAGAAGGCTGGTCAGAGTTACCGGGATTGAGAGTAGTCAGAATTCAGTAATGGCAGAAGCAGGTCTGATCTCCTAGGCAAATATCAAACGAGGTCCGGGAATTCACAAAACCGGTCGCGAGCAAACGTTCGGGTGTAGGCTTTGCAGAGCGATCTACACTGGAGAGCTGAAAGACGGGGCTATAAATACTGGGAGAGGTTAATGGGTAATGCAGCGCGGCCTGGCAGAGTAGTGGGAGCCGAGCAGAGCAGGGACAGGTGGAGCTAGTTGGGCTGAGTGAAGTGGTGAGCAGGTGAAAACAGCTTTGGTGGTAACCCAGTGGTTAGAGGGCTCATACAACAAGGGGCCCGGCCCCAAGAAGTCCCAAGAGCAACACCACGCCCGGGCGGGAGGAGCCCGGAGGAGGGGGCTAGAACTCCTCCCGAGCGGTCCCAGCCAACGTCCTCCTCCCGGAGGAAGCAGGAGGCGTGGTCGGCAGATGGGACAGGTCCCAGAGACAGGATCAGGCACAGGACAGGAAGCCGAGCCCGGGCAGGGCGAGTTAGAGACCCCCTCAGGCGGCCCCTCACGGATTGCAGGTTGATCAGGATACCGTTGGTGGAAGCGGTGATGAAGTCCTATCCACAATCCAGTGACCTGGCACTTGGAGTCCTTTCCTCAGGTCCATAGCCCTCCCAGTCAATGAGGTACTGGGAACCCCTGCCCTCCGTCTGGACCAAGCAGGCGGCGGACCAGTGTAAACCAGACCACCATCGGCAGGCCGTGGAGGAGGGGAGGACCAAGGCGCAAGCAGGGACAGCGGACTCCTGGGCACAGGCA
Organism: Coregonus clupeaformis; assembly: GCF_020615455.1. Lineage (NCBI taxonomy): Eukaryota > Metazoa > Chordata > Actinopteri > Salmoniformes > Salmonidae > Coregonus > Coregonus clupeaformis. The sequence continues at coordinate 3,158 of NW_025538934.1, read as the reverse complement.
GGGCCTCGACAATCCGGCTGAGGGCTGGCAGGGCGACTTGTGTTGGTTGCAGATGGGGCAGGCTTGGACAATACATCCTTCCTCAGAGAGGGCCACCAGAACCTCTGGGCGAGCAGGTTAGTAAGTGCGCGGTGGAGCCAGGGTGACAAGCTAGGCGAGTCATTCACTGCACACCTGGGACCTCAGGTGCCCCGGGGACGGCGGTCAGCTGGGCAAGTGCTGGACCTGGCTGGTTACGGAGAGCCTCCAGCACCTGTTCCTCAACACGCCCAGGTCAGAGCTGCAACGATGCAGGGACTTGGCAGGGAGTCGACACAGGGTCCTTGGAGGGGTCAGGAGCGGGAGTTAGTAGGTACTGGCCGAGGGTAGTGCGCGCGGCAAGCAGGCAGGTTCGGTGGCAGTCCTCTCCCCACTCCTGATCCCGGTCACTTGGTCGAGCTGAGGTTTCCGAGCGGAGCCATGGGTAACCCAGGATGAGGGGTTGGCCTGGAGAGGAGCAGGGTGAAACTGGATAGTTTCTTGATGTTTCCCGGACAGACCCATCGGGGCCGGGGCCGTACATGTGCGATCCGAGTAGGTGTCCGTCCAGTGCCCGGGCAGGAACCAGGAGTTGTCAAGCGGAGGTTCTCCAGTCCCAGTTGGCGTGCCAGCTTGATGTCCATTATGTTGGCTTCGGCGCCAGGAATCCACCAGAGCAGCCAGGGTGTGAGTTGGAGTCAGGGAGGCGGAAGGTGAACTTGCAGCAGGGGTTTGCGGTCGGAGGACTGGATGTCATTAACTCCGCCGACTCCCCCTATCCCGGTGAGCTTCCCCTTTAAAGACCAGATTACCACCGATGTCCATCACCTCCACAATAGAGGCAGAGGTTTGAGGTAACGTCGCTGCCGCTCTGCAGAGTGAGAGAGGCTCGCCCAATCTCCATAGGCTCAGACTGATCAAGCTGAACTGGGTGGTGGCATAGATACAGAGCCCCATTCGGATCTCTCCAATGCCGTTGTGGGTGGACCTTGGCGCGCCCCCTCTCACGGCGGGGATCTGTATCCCTCTGTCGATCCTGACAGTCAGTCACGATGGCTTCATCAAAGAAGAGTGGAAGGCAGTTCATGGGAGACCAACTTCGTCCTTGATATAGTCAGCCAAACTATGGAAAACTGCTTGGCGTCCCACCAACGTATGGTGTGTTCAAAACTCCTAGCCAGGGTTCGGAGAGTCGATGAATGGTCTGCAGCTATGCGTCTGCCTTGTCGAATGCTAGACAGTTCCTAACCCTCTGCGGTTGGTGAATCCAGGGTCAAACACCTTCAGCATCTCCTCGGCAAACCCCGGTCGAAGGTTGCACATGCGGGGGTTTGACGTTCGGTTCTGCTGTTCCCCTCGAGTCGGCCCGTCAGGTGAGTGATGGCATACCCAACCTTAGCCCCCTCCGTGGCGAAGGTCCTTGGCTAAAACTATTGACAGCTAGTCAGAATGGCCGACCTGGGTAGAATCGTTAACCGTCGGGTTTCAATCTTGGGTTCCGGGCAGTCAACCTTGGGGCAGGTAGCTCGGGGGCAGGAGCTGGTGGGCAGACTGGCTCGGGGTCAGGTTGGTGAGGAGTTGAATGATCATGGCGAGTTGTTGTTGCTGCTGCTGGGACTGCTGCTGGTGCTGCTGAACTGCTGATGCTGTGTGGCTTGACCTGAAGCAGAGGTGATGTCGCCGCTCATGCGGCCTCGCTCTCTCTCAGTGTGTTCCAGGCGTAGCATGGCGGTGGGTTGCTCAGGACCGGTTTCCATGTCAGGGAAGTGTGCGCTGAGTCCCTGCAATGGTCAATCGTACTGTCACGGTTCAACAACACAAAGGACCACAATTGCGTCACACCAAAAGTTTATTTAAATTTGGGGAAGGGATGTGGGGGTGAGTGACTCCAGGGGTTATCCCTCCGATGTGCTGGGTCTGTGCCTCCCCCAGTGGCAGCGATGCGTCCGATGGCGCCGGTGGTTGGTGGTCCAGAAGTCCTGGGGAAACACCCTGGCAGTGGCGGAGATGAAACCAGGCAACAGTACAGTTCGAGGAAATCCAAAATACGTAGTAACCCAAGGCAGAAGCTGGTCAGAGTTGCAGGAATTGAAGAGTAGTCAGAATTATAATGGCAGAAGCAGGTCTGGATCTCCTGAGGCAGAAGAGTATCCAAAAACCAGGCAGGTCGGGGTCACAAAACCAGGGTTTTGAGCCAGCGAGCAAACAGGTTCGGGTGTGAGCTTTGCAGGCGATCTGACACTGGAGAGCTGAAAGACAGGGCTATAAATACTGGGAGGGGTTAGTGGGTAATGCAGCGCAGCTGGCAGAGTAATTAGAGCCGAGCAGAGCAAGGCCAGGTGGGGATTAGGCTGAGTAGAGAGAGAGTGGTGAGCAGAGTGCAAACACTTGGGTGGTAACCCAGTGGAGTGAGAGGGCTCATACCCGTAGGTTATAGTCATTAAAACTATTTTTTCAACCACTCCACAAATTTCTTGTTAACAAACTATAGTTTTGCTTAAGTCGGTTGAGACATCTACTTTATTGCATACACAATAATTTTTCCAATTGTTTTCAGACAGATTATTTCACTTATAATTCACTGTATCACAATTCCAGTGGAGTCAGAAGTTTACATACACTAAGTTGACTGTGTTTTAAACAGCTTGGAAGAATTCCAGAAAATGATGTCATGGCTTTAGAAGCTTCTGATAGGCTAATTGACATCATTTGAGTCAACTGGAGGTGTACCTGTGGATGTATTTCAAGGCCTACCTTCCAAATCGGCCTCTTTTGCTTGACATCATGGGAAAATCAAAAGAAATCAGCCAGACCTCAGAAAAATAATTGTGAAACCTCCACAAGTCTGGTTCATCCATGGGAGCAATTTCCAAATGCCTGAAGGTACCGCGTTCATCTGTACAAACAATAGTACGCAAGTATAAACACCATGGAGTCACGCGGCCGTCATACCACTCAGGAAACCACGTTCTGTCTCTTAGAGATTAACCATACTTTGGTGCGAAAAGTGCAAATCAATCCAGAACAACAGCAAAAGGACCCTGTGAAAGATGCTGGAGGAAACAGGTACAAAGTATCTATATCCACAATTAAAACAAGTCCTATATTGACATAACTGAAGGCGGCTCAGCAGGGAAAAC
>NW_025538933.1:0-15764 GCF_020615455.1 Coregonus clupeaformis | reverse complement strand
TGAAGACATCAAAACTATGAAATAACACATATTGTAACGATTCCGGCAGTCTGAGTCGGGTCCTGTCTGTGGACTAGTTTTTTCTGTTCGTGATCTCCAGTTTCCCGAGGGTTCTGGACGCTCCGGGGAGCTCTCTTGATTTCCGCGACCTGCATCCCATCAGCAATCTGCGCACCTGGTCCTGATCATCTCCCCTTCTAGGCTCTGGCCTAACATCCATTCCCTGCGAATGGGTTCCATGAACAGTATGTTTGTCAGTGTATCAACCTTGGAGTTTCTAGAAGCGTTAGTTTTGTTGTTTTTTGCACCTTGGTTGGCTTGCCGTGTACTTACCTCCGTTTTGTTTCTATCTGCAGTCAATCTCCCGAACCTTCACCCAACCCCTGCCTGGTTGTCGGCGGCTGCCGGTGGCTTCATTCTTCGGATCCACCACTGCACCTCCACCAACTCATCTCCGCCTTCGCTCTGTCCCCTGGATTATTCTACATCGCTTTTTGGAATCTGTTAAATAAATACTCACCTTCGTTTCAACTCACCTTGTCCTGGTCTGCTTCTGGGTTCTGGCTTAGTAAACCGTGAGCAGAACGATCCGGCCAGTAATGAACCCAGCGGACCTGGACTCTGTTCGCCATGCCATTACCCATCAGGAGAAGATGTTGGGCCATCATAGCACGGAGCTACAGGAGATCACGTTGGCAGTTCGGAACCTTTCTACCGGGTCTGACGGAGGTCCAGAACCAGCGCAAGTTTCCGGTGGAGGATCCACTACCGGTTTCACCCATCTCGCCTGCCGCGTCTGAAGCGGTGTCCTTCCGTGAGCCCAAGGTTCCGGCGCCGGATAAATATGCGAGGGAGCTGGGAAGATGCCGTTTCTTTCCTTATGCAGTGTGGGTTAGTGTTCGATCTACAGCCCTACTCTTATGCCACAGACAAGGCTAGGGATAGCCTTTGTAGATTGAGTTGCTGCGTGGTCGAGCGCTGGAGTGGGCTTCAGCCGTTTGGGAACGACAAGACCCCTGCATGGCTTCATCACCAGGGTTCACGGCCGAGATGAGGAAGCTCTTCGACCATTCAGTCCGAGGGAGGGACGCAGCTAGGCGCCTGTTTTTCGCTCCACCAAGGAACTCGCATGGCGTGGCCGACCTGATCGAAGTTCACAGACGTTGGCTGTGGAAGTGGGTGGGAATGAGTGAGTCTCTGCAAGCGGCCCTTTTTACCAGGTCTCGTCGGAGCAGCTCAAGGATGAGCTGGATCTCCTATCCGGAGCCTAGTGACCTGGACAGCTTGGTAGCCCCTTGTCTATTCGGGTGGATAATCGAGTCCGAGAGCGAAGGAGGGAGAAGCAATGGGGTCCGTCCAGTCGATCAGCTTCTCGAGTTCCCAGTCGGGTCGGGTGGTGGACCAGAACCCGCCGTATCATTCTCCACCACAAAGGATTAGTGGAGAGGTCCTCTCTCCCGATTCTGAACCCATGCAAGTGGGGCGGCACGGGTTAACCAAGGAGACGTCAACACAGACGATAAGACCAACTGCTGCCTCTACTGTGGTAGCTCGGGACGTTACATCTCCACTTGTTCCCGGCGGTCGTCAAACTGCCCGGCTCGCTAAGGTTGGGAGGACTTTTAGCGAGCCAGTTTCAACCTCTCAGTACCTCTGTCAGACCCCGTTTTCCGGCTACCCTTGTACGAACAGGAATCAGAGCTTAGCGATTAACGCTGGTTTATCTTCAGGTGCCGATGCAGCTTTCTTCGATGCCGAGTTGGTGGAACAGCTGGGGCTTTCCAAGGAGCAATTGCCAGGCCATTAAGCTGCACCACTCTGAACGGCAGTAGTCTGGCACGTATCACGATGAGGACTGAACCGGTTAAGATGCTGTTGTCGGGAAATCATTCGGAGACGATTTCCATTCTTCATTCTGCCGTCTTCCCATGTTCCTCTGGTCCTTGGATACCCCTGGCTGAAGGAACACAATCCCACGTCGATTGGGTAGATGGGCAAGGTAATCGTCTAAGTTGGGCCTTGATTGTCAATGCTAACTGTACTCAAGACTGCCTGTCCCCATTCGGTTCCCAGTCAGGTGATTGAGGCTAAACCCCCAGATTTGTCCCTGGTTCCCGAGACATATCACGTTTGGGGAAGTGTTCAGTAAGCAGAAGGCTCTATCCTCCCTCCCCACCCGACCATATGATTGTGCAGCATCAACCTGTTCCTGGAGTCTGTTTACCCCAAGGGAAGGTTATACAGTATCTCCCGCCCTGAACGTGAGGCTTTGGAGACCTACATCAAGGAGTCCCCTAGCTGCTGGTCTCGTTCGTCCCCTCGTCATCACCCCTGGGGCATAGGATTCTTCTTTGTGGGTAAGAAGGATGGCTCTCTTCGACCAGGTGTATTGATTATCGGGGTTGAATGACATCACGGTCAAGAACAAGTATCCCCCTGCCCTTGATGAGTTCTGCCTTCGACTCCTTACAGGGTGCTACGTGTGTTCACCAGCTAAACCTCCAATGCGTATCACATGGTCCGGATCAGAGAGGGAGACAGGGTTGATCGGGTTTCACTACACCCGATGGGTCACTGAGTATCAGGTGATGCCGTTTGGACTGACCAATGCTCCAGCGTATTCCAGAGTAGTAACACGTCCTGAGAGGAAATACTGATCGGGTCTCTTTGTGTTTGTTTACCTGGATGACCTTCTGATCTTCTCGAAGGAACCTTCCGACCACGTCCAGCATGTCCGGCCAGGTTCTGCAGGCGATTGTTGGAGAATCGCCTGTTCGTGAAGGCCGAGAAGTGCGCAGTTTCACGCCCACACGACATCCTTTCTCGGGTACATCATCTCCAGGGAGGAGATTACGGATGGACCAGGAGAAGGTTAGAGCGGTTCTGGAATGGGCCCCGCCCGGTACAGATTGCAGCTCCAGAGATTTTTGGGGTTTCTGCAATTTCTACCGCAGAGATTCATCCGGGATTACAGCCGTATGGCTTCCTCCGTTAACTGCCTTGACTTCAGTACGAGTTCGGAATCCGGAGGCGGATCGGCGTTTCTGGATTTGAAGAGGCGATTCACCAACGCACCGATTCTCTCTCAACGACCGCGGCCCGTCAGTTGCCGTTGAAGTGGACGCGTCTGATGTGGGAGTTGGCGCCATCCTGTCGCGATGCTCCACGGACAGTAAGCTCCATCCCTGCGCCTACTACTCTCAATGTCGCCTTTCGCCTGCGGGAGAGGAATTATTGAGATGTGGGTAACCGGGAGCTTCTCGCGGTGAAACTTGCCTTGGAGGAGTGGCGCCACTGGTTGGAGGGCGGAGCAACCTTGTTGTCTGGACTGACCACAGAATCTTGCTACGTGTCAATCCGCCTAGACGTCTCAACTCCCGGCCAGCCAGGTGGTCGTTGTTTTTCGGACGCAATTCAATTTTTCCCTGACGTTCCGACCTGGTTCTAAGAATGGCAAAAGGCGGGACGCCTTGTCTCGGATGTTCTCCAAGACGGAGAGAGTGGGTCCAAGACCGAGACAATTCTCCCCGGAACTGCGTGTGGGAGCTAGTTGTGAGGTGGAAGATTGAGGAGAAGGTGATGGCGGCTCTTCGACGCAGCCCGGTCCCGCTAACGGGTCCACCCGGCCGGTTGTTTGTGCCTGAGTCGGTTCGTTCTGCGGTCCTCAATGGTCCCACGCCAGCAAGATGGCTTGTCACCCTGGCGTGACTGGACGAATGGCGTTTCTTCGCAGACGCTTTTTGGTGGCCTGCCGGTGGCGAGGATACTCGGGTTATGTTGCTGCCTGCTCCAGTGTGTGCGCAGAATAAGGGAGTACCAATCGACCCAGCTCTGGACTACTTCACCCCCTTCCTATTCCCCGCGACCATGGTCGCATCTGGCCCTGGACTTTGTCACTGGGTTGCCCGCTTCTGAGGGGAACACATGGTCGTTCTGACTTATAAGTGGACAGATTCAGCAAGTTCGCCCACTTTTGTGCCAATTGCCAAGCTTCCTCTGCCTCGCAGACGTCCGAGATCCTGGTTAGGGAGGTTTTCAGCGGGTCCATGGGTTGCCCAGTGATATCGTTTCCGAAGCCCGTGGCCCTCAGTTTACCCCACCCTCTGCTGTCTGGAAGTCCTTCTGTTTGGCCATTGGAGCTACAGTCAGTCTCACATCTGGTTTTCACCAATCTAATGGTCAAACGGAGAGAGCCAACCAGGAAGATGGAATCACGCTACGCCTGCACTGGCCTCTTCCAACCCCACCTCCTGGGTCCTCTCAGTTGCCTTGGGTTGGAGTATGCCCACAATACTCTCCCCTACATCTGCCACTGGGATGTCTCCCTTCCAGTGCCTGTGGGGCTATCAACCCTTCCTTGTTCCCTTCTCGGAGAAGGAGCTCTCAGTGCCTTCTGTTCAGGCCCATATTCGTCGTTGCCACCGGACCTGGCATCGGGCCAGAAAGGCCTCCTCCAGAGTTTCGGGACCGTATCAGCTCCAGGCGAATCGTCCCGGATCCCCGCTCCACCTATAGCATCGGGAGATAGGGCTCTGGTTGGCCAGCACGGGATCTTCCTTTACGGACTGAGTCTAGGGTTGTTACCGAAGTTCATTGGTCCCGTTTGTGGTGAGAAGGTGATCAATCCGGTGGCAGTTCAAACTCAAACTCCCGAGGACGCTCAGAGTCCATCCCACCTTTCATGCTCTCCTCGCCTCGCCTGTTTCCTCAGTCCTCTGTTTGCCTCCTCCGCCTCCTCCTCCTCCTCCTCGGATGATCGGAGGTGGTCCTGCCTACACGGTCGACCTGCATTATGGATTCCAGACGGGCGGGGCCGGGGTTTCCAGTGATCTCGTGGACTGGGAGGGGTAAGTGGTCCGGAGGAGAGGAGTTGGATTCCGCGGCGACAGATCCCAGATGTTGACCTCATCCGTGGACTTCTACCGCCTCCATCCTGGCGCTCCGGGAGTCCGCCCGGTGGTCGTCGGTAGGGGTACTGTAACGATTCCGGCAGCTGAGTCGGGTCCTGTCTGTGGACTAGTTTTTCTGTTCGTGATCTCCGTTTCGAGGGTTCTGGAACGCTCCGGGAGCTCTCTTGATTTCCGCACCTGCATCCCATCAGCAATCTGCACACCTGGTCCTGGATCATCACCCTTCTTAGGCTCTGCCTAACATCCATTCCCTGCCGGATCGTTAGCCATGAACAGTATGTGTTGTCAGTGTATCAGCCTTGGAGTTTCGAGCGTTAGTTTTGTTGTTTTGCACCTTGTTGGCTTGCCGTGTACTTACCTGCCGTTTGTTTCTATCTGCAGTCAATCTCCCCGGAACCTTCACCAACCCCTGCCTGGTTGTCGGGCGGCTGCCGAACCATTCTTGGATCCACCACTGCACCCCTCCACCAACTCAACTCCACCATACCGCTCTGTCCCCTGGATTATTCTACATCGTTTTGGGAATCTGTTAAATAAATACTCACACCGTTTCAACTCACCTTGTCCTGGTCTGCTTGGTTCTGGCCCAGTAAACCGTGACACATATGGAATCATGTAGTAAGAAAAAAGTGTTAAACAAGTCAAAATACATTTTATATTTGAGATTTTCAAATAGCCACCTTGCCTTGATGACAGCTTTGCACACTCTTGGCATTCTCTCAACCTAGATTCACCTGGAATGCTTTTCCAACAGTTTTGAAAGAGTTCCACATATGCTGAGCACTTGTTGGCTGCTTTTCCTTCACTCTGCCGTCCGACTCATCCCAAACCATCTCAATTGGGTTGAGGTCGGGATTGTGGAGGCCAGGTCATCTGATGCAGCACTCCATCACTCTCCTTCTTGGTCAAATAGCCCTAACACAGCCTGGAGGTGTGTTGGGTCATTATCCTGTTGAAAAACAAAATGATAGTCCCACTAAGCCCAAACCAGATGGGATGGCGTATCGCTACAGAATGCTGTGGTAGCCATGCTGGTTAAGTGTGCCTTGAATTCTAAATAAATCACAGACATTGTCAAAGGAGCGGCTGCTCATGGCATATATAATATATAAAGCACCCTCACACCATAACATCTCCATGCTTTACAGTTGGAACTACACATGCGGAGATCATCCCTTCACCCACACCGCGTCTCACAAAGACACAGCGGTTTGAACCAAAAATCTCAAATTTGAACTCCAGACCAAAGGACACATTTCCACCGGTCGAATGTCCATTGCTCGTGTTTCTTGGCCCAAGCAGGTCCCTTCTTCTTACTGGTGTCCTTTAGTAGTGGTTTCTTTGCAGCAATTCGGCCATGAAGGCCTGATTCACACAGTCCCCTCTGAACAGTTGATGTTGAGATGTGTCTGTTACTTGAACTCTGTGAAGCATTTATTTGGGCTGCAATTTCTGAGGCTGGTAACTCTAATGAACTTATCCTCTGCAGCAGAGGTAACTCTGGGTCTTCCATTCCTGTGGCGGTCCACATGAGAGCCAGTTTCATCATAGCGCTTGATGGTTTTTGCGACTGCACTTGAAGAAACGTTCAAAGTTCTTGAAATTGTCCGTATTGACTGACCTTCATGTCTTAAAGTAATGATGGACTGTCGTTACTCTTTTCTTATTTGAGCTGTTCTTGCCATAATATGGACTTGGTCTTTTCCCAAATAGGGCTATCTTCTGTATACCCCCCCCTACTTTCTCACAACACAACTGACTGGCTCAATTGCATTAAGAAGGAAATAAATTCCCCAAATTAACTTTTAAGAAGGCACACCTGCTAATTGAAATGCATTCCAGGTGACTACCTCATGAAGCTGGTTGAGAGAATGCCAAGAGTGTGCAAAGCTGTCATCAAGGCAAAGGGTGGCTATTTGAAGAATCTCAAATATAAAATATATTTTGATTTGTTTAACACTTTTTTGGTTACTACATGATTCCATGTGTGTTATTTCATAGTTTTGATGTCTTCACTGTTATTCTACAATGTAACATTTTTTTACAATAAAGAAAAACCCTTGAATGAGTAGGTGTGTCCAAACTTTTGACTGGTAGTGTAAGTATTCACAACCCTTTGCTATGACACTCCAAATTGAGCTCAGGTGCATCCAATTTCCTTTGATCATCCTTGAGATGTCGCTTCAACTTGATTGGAGTCCACCTGTGGCCAATTCAATTGTTTGGACATGATTTAGAAAGAACCACATCTGTCTATTAAAGGTCGCACAGTTGACAGTGCATGTCAGAGCAGAAACTATACCATGAAGTCCAAGGAACTGTCCGTAGAGCTCTGAGATAGAATTGATGTGATGAGGCATATATCTGGGGAAGGGTATAAAACAATTTCTAAAGTGTTGAAAGTTTCCAAGAGCACAGTCACAGCCATCGTTGGGAAATTGAAAGAATATGGAACTACCCAGACTCTGTCTCGAGCCGGCCGTCCGACCAAACTGAGCAACCGGGCAAGAAGGATCTTAGTCAGGAAGGTGACCAAGAACCCAATGGCCACTCTGACAGAACTACAAAGTTCTTTGGCTGAGATGGGAGAACCTGCCATAAAGACAACAGTTGCTACAGCACTTCACCAATCTGGGCTTTATGGTAGAGTGGCCAGATGGAAGCCATTCCTGAGAAAAATACACATGATAGCACGCTTGGAGTTTGCCAAAAGCCACGTGAAAGACTCTGAGATCATTGAATCCCATTGAAAATCTGTGTAAAGACTTGAAGATTGCTGTTCGCCCCAAAATCTGCAAGGAAGAATGGGAGAAAATCCCCAAATCCAGATGTGCAAAGCTGATACAGACATACCCAAGACGACTCAAAGCTGTAATCACCGCCAAAGGTGCTTCTACAAAGTATTGACTCAGGGGTGTGAATACTTATGTAAATGAGATATTTCTGTATTTCATTGTCAATAAATTAGCTAACATTTCTAAAAACATGTTTTCACTTTGTCATTATGGGGTGTTGTGTGTAGATGGGTGAGATAAAAAATCTATGTAATTGAATTCAGGCTGTAACACAAGAAAATGTGGAAAAGTCAAGGGGTATGAATACTTTCTGAAGGCACTGTATATTATATGCTCAACAAAAACTGAAAAATTATATTTTATACTAATACAGTTGCTCAGAGAAAGATTTTGTTTAACAAGTAATCATTTTTTTTCAATAGAAGATAGGGGTCAAAATTATTGGCACCCCTGTTTTCAATACCTCACTTTGCGAGGATAATGGCACTGAGCCTTTTTCAAAAATGTTTTATGGGATTGGAGAACACATTGGAAGGCATCTTAGACCATTTCTTCATACAGATCCATGATAGTCTTCATCTGTGCTTATGGACCTCTTCAATTCAAACCACAGGTTGTGAACAGGGTTCAAGTCTGGCGACTGAAAATTTTGATTTTTGTGGTCAACTAACTATTTATTTGTGGATTTTGATGTGTGCTTGGGGTTATTGTCTTGCTGGAAGATCCACTTGTGGCCAAGTTTCAGCCTCCTAGCAGAGACAACCAGGTTTTGGCTAAAATGTCCTGGTACTGGGTAAAGTTCATGATGACATTGGCCTTAATAAGGGCCCCAGGACCAGTGGAAGCAAAATAGCCCCATAACATCAAAGATCCACCTGCATATTTTGCAGTAGGTATGGGATATTTTCTGCATATTCATCTTTTTTTCGACACCGAACCCACCACTGGTGTGCGTGGCCAAAGAGGTATATTTTCATGTTATCAAACAAATGTTAACACCTGGAGTTTGCTATTATTTTTTGTTCCAGGTAGAACTCTTTTGGGTTCCATATAGAACCAAAAGGGTTCTACCTGGAACCAAAAAAGGGTTCTTCAAAGGGTTATCCTATGGGGACAGCCAAATAATTATTTTAGGTTCTAGATAGTGTATAGCTCAATATTTGTATTATTTTATACAGTATTTTATACAGTATTTTTTCTCATCTTTATCAAGGATGCCAATCATTTTGGACCTGACTGTATGACACTGAGTACAACTTTTCTAAATCATTCTCCATTTCATGTATACTGAAGAAAAAAAACAACTAACTATGATACACCTTCCAAACTACCTCTTAAGTCTTGTAGTAAAGTGCTTGGCTGTTGACAGTGTCATCGTTATCAAACCACTGACGGGCAAAGCTAACTGTAAAGTCTTTTAACTATTAATTGAGGTTATTGAGGTTTGAAAGAGGGTTGTGATGTGCATGTGTGTGGAGGGGGGTGGATGTATGGGTCTTGGTGCCTATGTGTACCTGATGTATGGTTCCAGATAATGAAAATACATTATTATACATGTGTGTATTGGCATGCATACTAATGTGAAGACATGAATCAGTTCATAAAGAGTCTGAGCACGACTCGGTGTGAAAGATACTCTAGGTTGTCTGATCTCTGACCCCACATTAACCTCTGACCCATAGGCCCTCAAGCATACGTCTGGAATTCTGATCCCCCTTTCTTATCACTCTGAGTGCACATCAATCCAACTTAATCATTCCACGACTTCCTTGATACTACTCTACGGAAGGTTATAGCCAACGTATATGAGTGAAACTTTGGTATAGGGGTTAAGAAAGATAAAAATCCCCCGTGATTCCTACAAAATGCTCAATTACCAAAATTATTTACAATAAAAAAGTGATTTCAAGTTACAGTCCAGATGAGCCTTGACCTCCAGAGGCTCCTTGTGAGCCTATATCCCCTTAATGAAATAGAGAGGACAGTGAGACAGTTCATCAAGACACAAATTGGGAGGCACTACACAAACCGGCTGGCATTGCTCACCTTCAGCTCATCTGCTTCAATGTAGCCACTATGGTCTGCATCATAACATCGCCAAGCCTGGAATGAGACAATGAGTGAAAGAGGGGTTTGTATCATCAATGAGGAGAGAATAGTTAAATCAGTTAAAAACTATATTTATGTAATTTATGAGCCACTTGAAAACATTTAAAAAAGATAATCTTGGTTAATAGAAAAATACCTGCATAAATTCCGCACAAGACTTCAACTGTTGCCGGAAAAATAACAAGAAGTTCTCCTCTGTGGGCAATATTTGTACTAGCTGTGACACAGAGAAAATAGGAAAATATATAAGAGATCACACTGTATTGTCCTGAAACATGGTTACATTGGTTGAACATCCCATTTATTTTTAACAGTTGATCAGTGGCAAAGAACGGCACCCTGTGACAGTTTAGCCACCACCCACTGGGCACAGACGTCATTTCAAAATCTAGTTTTGATTTAAATTTGGTTGAGTTGTCAACTAACATGAATTCAACGTGAAATCAACAAAACATTTCACTATGTCATTGGATTTAGGTTAAAGAAAGAAAAAAAATACAAAATTCCCTTACGTTGATTACTTTTTGCAAATCTAATCAGTTTTCCACGTTGATTCAATGTCATCATATACATTTTTTGTTGTTGAAATAACGTGAAAACAATATTGATTCTACCAGTTTTTGCCAAGTGAGCAAACCCAGCTGGCTGCTGAGAATGCATTGTAAATCCGGTTTGAGACCCGTCCTAAACTTTCAGAGTACTCCCGCTAGACGAGCCATCAGACAGCTGCAATTTAACCAATCCGGGGGCATTGAAACACCCCATGCCTAAAATTTGTTTTCAAACAGGACTCCTGTTCATCCATCATCCTGCTGGGGAATCTAATCTAAACGGCAATCTCGTATTCCAAATACACTAGATGTTATTTCCACTTTCAAATTATGTGGATTCCTCTATTTATTTGTGTGTAATCATTGTGTGTGTGTGAGTGTGTGTGTGTGTGTGTGTGTGTGTGTGTGTGTGTGTGTGTGTGTGTGTGTGTGTGTGTGCGTGCGTGCGTGCGTGCGTGCGCGCGCGCATGCGTGCGTGGGTGTGTTTGTGTACAGCTGAATGACCCTGTCTGGACCCTGTATTTCAGCTAAAGCTTCAGAGTATCCATCTATAGCAGAGATATGAATCCCCTTGACCCTGCATGGCTAAAGTGACTGTCTTTTAAAATGATATTATAACACCTTTCACAGAGGGAGAAGCCCCCTCTAAACCTGGCAGTGTTTCAAGACCCGGTGTCCCTGAAAGTCCCAAATTCTAGGTGGGCCTTAACCTACTGTGTATGTATACTGCATCATGAGTATATGTGGACTCTCACCTCAACAATTCCAATTTTGGCATCCGTATTTTTCTCATATTCCTGTACAAAAGCCTTCATTTGGTCTGTAAGCTCCTATGAGAGAGAGAACATTTCAGTGTCAATTAATTGCAGTAGCTTTTGCCTTAAAGAATTCCATACAAATCTCAACATATAAACATATAATTAGTTACAACGAAACTAAATAGGGATTCACACATCCTTATAACAAGTAATTATGTTTTATGCAGGGAAGCTTTTAGTTGTTTGAAATACAAGCACTGATAACATGAGAGGGCTCAGTAATCTGCTCAATTATCCAGAAAGGCTGTTTAGTAGGCACCTGGTGCTGTTAAAGACCTTGTATACCTTGTGTCCTCACAAACACCATTTAACATGCCAAGCAGACGGCCATGTTATCCAATCTGAATTAGATCAGGAGCGAGTGCTGTAATCTTCACCCATCAGAGCACAATTCTAATAGAGTTTTGGCACAGGTCAGTCCATGTCGCTGCACACATCAGATGGCGCGCCATGCGTTGGGATTATGCATGTACGGAGGGGCCCAACCAGCTCTCAAAGTTTCACGTCAGAATTAGACGTTGATCCATATTTGTCAAATGGCAAATTTCGAAGTTGTTCCAAACGTAAAGTTTTAAAGTGATTAAGGTTAAGTTTAGGCATTAACTCTGAATGTTTAAGGTTAGGGTTAAGTTCAGGCATTTACTCAAATTTCTTAAGGGTAGGCATTAACTCTGAATGGTTAAGGTAAGGGTTAAGGTTTGGGATAGGCTTAAAACAACAATATCAAAAACGACTTTCTGTTGCTGGATTAAAACTTTCAACCTTTCCGAATCAGATGCCTATGCCCATCTGCCATTCCCCGTTCTACACGCCTAGCAAAACCGAAACCTATGAGGTAACAGCTCTCACTGTTGCCCCCTAGAGGGCCAGTTCCATGTCATCTTCCGACGTCCTCAGACATGGATGGACGTCGAATCTGACTTGTATCACAGTTGACCTGGCTACACAGCCAGCCAGCCAGTGATGTAATGCCTGGGGGGGAGGGATAGAGATCTCCACTGACACGTTCAGTGTAATTGAATGGAGTTGACGAGGCACTGATATTGTCAGGCACTTTCATAGAAGAACATGAAGTGCCTCAAGAGAATGCAAAAATAAGTTATAATAGAAGATGCAGCCATTTTTGTGTCAATATCAAATCATTTATGGGTAACAATTTAGTAGCTTACTGTGATTGTTTTCCATTAAAATGGTCAAAAAGAAACAAAAATAGCTTCTTAGCAATTTTCACAGTATTATTCCAACCTCTTGGTGTGGAAACCCCCCTTGACTTTTTCCACATTTTGTTACATTACAGCCTTATTCTAAAATTGATGAAATAAAACCAAAATCATCATCAATCTACACATAATACCCCATAATGACAAAGCGAAAACAGGTTTTTAGAAATGTTGGCAAATGTATCAAATATAAAAAACAGAAATATCTTATTTACTTAAGTATTCAGACCCATTGCTATGAGACTCGAAATTGAGCTCAGGTGCATCCTGTTTCCATTGATGATCCTTGAGCTGTTTCTACAAGTTGATTGGAGTCCACCTGTGGTAAATTCAATTGATTTGACATGATTTGGAAAGGCACACACCTGTCTATATAAGGTCCCACAGTTGAAAGTGAATGTCAGAGCAAAAACCAAGCCATGAGGTTGAAGGAATTGTCCGTAGAGCTCCGAGACAGGATTGTGTCGATCTGGGGAAGGGTACCCAAACATTTCTGCAGAATTGAAGGTCCCCAAGAACAAAGTGGCCTCCATCATTCTTAAATGGTAGAAGTTTGTAACCACCAAGACTCTTCCTAGAACTGGCTGCAAGGCCAAACTGAGCAATCGAGGGAGAAGGGCCTTGGTCAGGGAGGTGACCTAGAACTCGATGGTCACTCTGACAGAGCTCTAGAGTTCCTCTGTGGAGATGGGAGAACCTTCCAGAAGGACAACCATCTCTGCAGCACTCCACCAATCAGGCCTTTACGGTAGAGTGGCCAGACGGAAACCACTTCTCAGTAAAAGGCACATGACAGCCCGCTTGGAGTTTGCCAAAGGGTACCTAAAGGGCTCTCAGACCATGAGAAACAAGACTCTCTGGCCTGATGAAACCAAGCTTGAACACTTTGGCCTGAATGTCAAGCATCACATCTGGAAGAAACCTGGCACCATACCTACGGTGAAGCATGGTGGTGGCAGCATCATGCTGTGGGGATGTTTTTCAGTGGCATGGACTGGGAGACTACTAAGGATTGAGGGAAAGATAAACGGAGCAAAGTACTGAGAGATCCTTGATGAAAACCTGCTCCTGAGCGCTCAGGACCTCAGACTGGGGCAAAGGTTCACCTTCCAACAGGACAACGACCCTAAGCACACAGCCAAGACAACGCAGGAGTGGCTTCGGTACAAGTCTCTGAAGGTCCTTGAGTGGCCCAGCCAGAACCCGGACTTGAACACAATCGAACATCTCTGGAGAGACCTGAAAATAGCTGTCAGAGCGATGCTCCCCCATCCAACCTGACAGAGCTAGAGGATCTGCAGAGAAGAATGGGAGAAACTCCCCAAATACAGGTGTGCCAAGTTGTAGCGTCATACCCAAGAAGACTTGAGGCTGTAATCGCTGCCAAAGATGCTTATAAATTTGCAAACATTTATAAAAAGTTGTTTTTGCTTTGTCATTATGGGGTATTGTGTGTAGATTGATGAGGGAAAAAATCAATTTAATCAATTTTAGAATAAGGCTGTAACATAACAAAATGTGGAAAAAGTCAAGGGGTCTGAATACTTTACGAATGCACTGTATATATAAAACATAGGAAAATCACGTTTTTGACTACACACTGGGCTTTAAAGGCAGCCATTTGAGGTTGTCTATGTTGGGACTGGGAAGTGTTACATGTGACAATGTGATACTGTAGATACTGTATGATGTGTAGCACTGCTAAATGGCCTCGAGGTAAGCTTGTTGAAGTGGACTTTATTGCATGCGTAGTTAATTGCGTTCTTGCGTTGGATACTTGTGTAAGGTATAAATTAGGCTTTATGCTGCAAATTGAGCATTGCTGTAAAATATGGACATGGCCTTTACTATGATCTGTCACTCCCATTGTGTCGATGGTAAAAGTAAATGAGTTGTAAGATAGATGTAAAAAAATAAAATAAACTAGATTAAATTTGATTTCCAAGGACAAAATATCAACATTAGTGTATCTTATGCCTCGATCACACCTACAGCATCATTGCACAAAATGGTACGCAGCATCATCTGGATATGTGTTCAACAAAAGTTCAACATTCACCTTCTGCTACCATTTCTGTCAAGCTGTCTACGCATACAGTTTGACGCACACGTTCAATAAATCCAACGTATGCACCACACAGAACGCACTGCAACTGCCTCTGCAATGCAATTCAAGGCAAACACAGCGTTCCATTGGAAATGAATGTACTTCTGGTGTACCAAAATGCAATGATGCTATCGGTGTGATCGAGGCCTTAGTACTATATGTTTTTATGAGAACATCAGAAGTACCTCAGTAATGACTAATGTCTGTTTTATAGAGCCTTTCTCTAATAGGAATATACAGTGCATTCTGAAAGTTTTCAGACCCCTTGACTTCTTCCACATTTTGTTTACATTGCAGCCTTATTCTAAAATTGATTAAATTGTTTTTTCCCCCTCATCAATCTACACACAATACCTCACAATGACAAAGCAAAAACAGGTTTTTAGAGATGTTTGCAAATGTATTACAAATAAAAAACTTAAATATTACATTTACATAAGTATAGTATTCAGACCCTTAACTCAGTACTTTGTTGAAGGACCTTTGGCAGCGATTACAGCCTCGAGTCTTCTTGGGTATGACGCTACAAGCTTGGCACACCTGTTTTTGGGGAGTTTCTCTCATTCTTCTCTGCAGATCCTCTCAAGCTCTGTCAGGTTGGATGGGAAGCATCGCTGCAAGTTATTTTCAGGTCTCTCCAGAGATGTTCGATCGGGTTCAAGTCCGGGCTCTGGCTGGGCCACTCAAGGACATTCAGAGTCTTGCCCGAAGCCACTCCTGCATTGTCTTGGCTGTGTGCTTAGGGTTGTTGTCCTGTTGGAAGGTGAACCTTCGTCCTAGTCTGAGGTCCTGAGCGCTTGCCCGAAGCCACTCCTGCATTGTCTTGGCTGTGTGCTTAGGGTTGTTGTCCTGTTGGAAGGTGAACCTTCGTCCCAGTCTGAGGTCCTGAGCGCTCTGGAGCAGGTTTTCATCAAGGATCTCTCTGTACTTTGCTCCGTTCATCTTTCCCTCGATCCTGACTAGTCTCCCAGTCCCTGCCGCCCAAAAACATCCACACAGCATGATCCGCCACCACCATGCTTCACCGTAGAGAGATGGTGCTCGGTTTCCTCA
Organism: Coregonus clupeaformis; assembly: GCF_020615455.1. Lineage (NCBI taxonomy): Eukaryota > Metazoa > Chordata > Actinopteri > Salmoniformes > Salmonidae > Coregonus > Coregonus clupeaformis. Next base: position 201 of record NW_025538933.1, on the reverse strand, counting down.
GATGTAACGCTTGGCATTCAGGCCAAAGAGTTCAATCTTGGTTTCATCAGACCAGATAATCTTGTTTCTCATGGTCTGATAGTCTTTTAGGTGCCTTTTGCTAAACTCCAAGTGGGATGTCAGGTGCCTTTTACTGAGAAGTGGCTTCCGTCTTGCCACTCTACCATAAAGGCCTGATTGGTGGAGTGCTGCAGAGATGGT
>NW_025538932.1:0-15775 GCF_020615455.1 Coregonus clupeaformis | reverse complement strand
TGGTACTATTTTCACAAGTATGTGGTACATTTTCACAACTTTTAGTACTAAACTCCAAACTGGTCACATTTGTAATGCAGCCAGTCTTTCATTCAAAACCTGTCATTGTGCATTCATTTAGATTGTAAACATATCTCACCACACAACCAATATACGTTTATTGCTTGAAATGTAATGACAGCATTGGTTTAATCTCTAAAACGCAATGGTATGTTTTCAATTTAGTCGTTTTAACTACCAGTTAATCCAATAGCAAACAATGCAAGATACGCCATCATAGGACTTGACATAGATTAAGTAGATTAATCAAATCTCACATTGTTATCAATTTTTGCTCAATCTGCTGCTTTCTCAATCAGCTTTAACTGTATGTGCACTCGTAAATCAAGTTATTTCTCCGAGTTGGGCTCTGGATATAACAGCCGTTGAGTATCTGATTTTATGGTGGATTGTGGAGGAGGGGTGAGTGTGTTGGAGTATGTGAGTATGATGCGTGTGTGCTTGTCTGGCATCTGTTGTGGGGGGGTAGGGATGTTGGGGGGAGGGTATGGATGGACCACGGGAAAGACTTGCTAGGGATAATAATTGCTTGTCAATGAATTAAATGTAATACAATGGCAATCCGGGTTATATGTTAGAATCTCTACGCGTGAACTGCCGGGATTATCGCATATTAATTGATAATGATGGAAAATAGGATATGCATAATAAAAAAAAATGTTATATATATATAGAGGTGAAAGCATTAGAAATGCTTTTGATGTGTTAATCTGCTTCTGTTTTGTGGGTGGTACTGTGTGCTGTTTTCGATGGATGGGTCCTGGCCTCTCGGGGCCTTAGGGATGCGGAGGGACGTGGGTGGGATGCTGATCACTGGGATGACGGCTCAATTTGGGATGGGGAGGGGGCTTTAGCGGGGGAATTAGGTGGAGAACAATTGAAGGGTTGCTCCGAGCAGTGCAAATATCACGGTACAGCTATATGGACACTCAATCATTACGCTATTTTTTATTGGTAAATTTACAAACATATATAATGATAAATAGACTTGAAACTTGTATCTCATTATGGTGTATGGTGAAATAAGTATAGCCAGTTATAATTGTAATGGCTTAGCTGATAATAACAAAAGAAGAACAATATTTACATGGCTCAAAGAGAAGGAATATAATATCTATTGTATATGGAAACTCATTCAACAATTCGAGATGAAGTATCGTGAAAAAAGAATGGGGGGAAATATACTTCTCCCATGGGCAAAGAAATTCAAAAGGGGTGATGATATTAATTAATAGTAATTTCGATCCGAATGTGCAAATTGTACAAATAGATACACAAGGTAGATGGATTATTTTAAAATATGTTATTGGACCATAAACAGATATAGATCATTAACCTTTACGGACCAAATAATGATGATCCACAATTCTTTGACAATATATATAATAAATTATCAAGCCTGCAAGCAACTCAAGACAATATTATTATGGTGGGGGGATTATAATACTGTTTTAAATAGCTCAATGGACCGTAAAGGAAATCACACCACAAATAATCACCCACATGCTCTTAAGGAAATTGTAGAATGTGGATACATTAGAACTAGTAGATATATGGAGGCTTAAATATGCTGATCTAGTGAGATATACATGGCGGAGACTGAATCAAGCTAGTCGTCTTGACTTCTTTCTTATCTCATTCTCGTTGGCACCAAAAGTAAAAAAAAAAGTGTTGATAGGGGACAGAATGCGGTCGGACCATCATATAATAGGCATACATTATTACTCTTACTGAATTTCCACGTGGGCGAGGATATTGGAAATTTAATCAAAGCCTATTGGATGATAATTTATTTATAATTAGAACAAAGGAATTTATAACCTGACTTTTTCCAACATAACATAGGTACAGCTGAATCCTTATTGTAAGGGACACCTTTAAATGTGCCTTTAGAGGCCATGCAATTCAGTACTCATCTCGAAAACAAAAGCAATTTAGGTCAAAAGAGTTTATACTAAGAAAGGAAATAGAAAGTCTAACAGAACAGATAGATGGCAATAAAAACTGTAACATAGAGGCTCAGAATAAATTAGAGGAAAAGAAAAAGAAATGGAGAAACTTATTCAAGAAAGATAAAGTGTAATATATTATAAAATAAAGCAAACTGGATGGATCATGGGGAAAAATGCACAAAATTCTTTTTTAATCTTCAACATAGAATGCTACCAAAAAGAACTTAATGAAACTGGTTTACAATTGACGGAGTCACCCATAATTCACCAAATTATATTTTGAAGGAAGAAACAAAGTACTTTAAGCATATGTTTTCTTTTCAGTCGCCTCCATCTCCTCTAACTGAAGCTAATTGTAGAGATTTTTTTCTATTGATAATGTCAATTAACAGCCACACATAAATACTCATGTGAAGGTGAATTAAGAGGAGGAACTTCTGGATGCAATTAAAGACTTTCTAAGTCTGGGAAAACTCCAGGGTTGGATGGCATACCAGTCGAGGTATACCAAACCTTTTTTGATATACTAAGAGGACCGTTATTACCATGTTTTAACCACTCCTATGTAAATGGTAGATTATCTGACACTCAAGAAGAAGGTCTGATCTCATTATTAGTGAAACAGGATACAAGTGGAAAATATAAAGATCCAGTCCATTTACAAAATTGGAGGCCTTTACACTTCAGTGTTGTGATGCAAAAATCCTAGCAAAATGTATAGCGCATAGAATTAAAAAAGGTATTGTCGGATATTATTCATTCTAATCAGACAGGTTTTTTACATGGAAGATACATTGGAGATAATATAAGGCAAGTATTGGAAACAATAGAACACTATGGAAAATATGGGAAACCAGGCCTGCTATTCATAGCAGACTTGAAAAGGCATTTGATAAAGTTCGACTGGGGTTTATATACAAATGCCCTGGAGCATTTCAATTTTGGAGAATCTCTTACAAATGGGTCAAAATCATGTGATAGTAACCCTAGGTGGAAAATAGTAAATAATGGCTATTTCTCCAGAAAGTTTTAAACTGTCAAGAGGAGTGAAACAAGGTTGTCCACTATCGGCATATCTATTTATTGTGGCCATCGAGATGTTAGCTATTAAAATCAGATCCACAATAATATCAGAGGATTAGAAATACAGGGCTTAAAAACAAAGGTGTCATTGTACGCTGATGATTCATGTTTTCTTTTAAATCCACAACTAGAATCCCTCCACAGCCTCATAGAGGATCTAGATACATTTTCTAACCTCTCTGGATTACAACCAAATTATGACAAATGTACTATATTACGTATTCGATCACTAAAAAATACAATTTTTACATTACCATGTAGTTTACCAATAAAATGGTCTGATGGTGATGTGGATATACTCGGAATACATATCCCAAAGGAAATAAATGATCTCACTTCAATAAATTTTAATAGAAAGTTAGCAAAAATAGATAAGATCTTACTACCATGGAAAGGAAAATACCTGTCAATTTGTGGAAAAAATCACCTGATTAACTCTTTAGTATTATCCCAGTTTACCTATTTGCTTATGGTCTTGCCTACGCCTAGCGAACAGTTTTTAAAATTATATGAGAAAAAAAAATATTCAATTTTATTTGGAACGGCAAGCCAGACAAAATTAAAAGAGCATATTTATATAATGAATATGAATTCGGAGGACAGAAATTATTAAATATTAAAGCATTAGACCTATCACTAAAAGCTTCAGTCATACAAAAGTTATACTTAAATCCGAACTGGTTCTCAAGCAAATTAGTAAGATTGTCTCACCCAATGTTCAAGAAAGGCCTTTTTTCCTTTATTCAGATTACAACCTCTCACTTTCAGTTATTTGAAAAGGAAATAATCTCCCAAATGTCACTATTTCTAAAACAAGCCATAGAAAGTTGGGTACAATTTCAATTTAATCCTCCAGAAACGACAGAACAAATAATGCAACAAATATTGTGGTTAAATTCAAATATACTAATTGACAAAAAACCTTCATTTTTTGACAGAATGTTTAAAAAGGTATAATTCTTCAGTAAATGATATCATCGGTAGGACTGGTGGAGTTATGTCACACATGCAGCTGACAAAAACATATGGAAATGTCTGCTCTACCCAAAATTACAACCAAATAATTGCAGCCTTACCGCAAAAGTGGAAGGGGGAGAAAGTAAGGAACTTGTCTGTCGGCCTTGCATTAAAGAACATAATTGGTTAAGGAAAACTGTGATAACTAAAAGCATATCAGTTTCACTTAAGGACCAAAGGATTGACAGCCGTCCCATATAGATTGCAAAATAGTTGGGAAGAAATCTTTGACGTACCGATCCCATGGTATAGTGTTTATGAACTGACATGCAAAACGACACCGGATTCAAAAATTAGAATCTTTCAATTTAAATTATATAAAATTCTTGCTACCAATAGAATGTTATTTATATGGGGGATACAATCTTCCCAGATCTGCAGATTTTGCTGTGAAGAGACAGAATCATTAGATCATTTGTTTTGGTTCTGTCCATTTGTAGCTTGTTTTTGGACACAGGTCCAGGAATGGCTAAAGGATTGCAATATTTACCTGGAACTAACCTTGCAGATAGCATTACTGGGTGATCTGAAAAGTCATAGTCAATCAATAATATAATAATACTTTTAGCAAAAATGTTTATTTTTAATTCACACTCTGTAGAAGCAATAAGAATAGAAAGGTTCAGAACTTTTGTAAAACATCACAGTTGAAATATATATGGCAAATAGAAATCCTATATGGATGGTGTTAAGAGATAGATGGGAGGTATTGAAGAGTTGAAGGATGGGACTAATAACAACAAATAATAACAAAGATAGCTAATAATGTAAGCATACTGTGTCCATAATAAGTATATAGGTTGTATGTTGGGAGCTTTTGGGAAAGAGCACAGTTGAAAGATATGGCATATAGAAGCAAACCGGATGGACATCATGAAAATGATCGGAGAGGTTGAGAGTAGAAGAAGTTCAGGAGCAATAAAAATATATATAATAGAATTATTGTAAAATTAACTCTGTCCATAAGGTGTACATAGTAAGTATAGACCGGAAGTAGAGGCCTGGGCATTGTTGTTCACTAATTTACTCCAAGTAGGGAAAGGATGGTGGGGTTGAAAAGTAATAAAGGGGAGTATATATATATATATAAAAAACAAAATAAACATGGGGGATTGGAAGTGATGAGACAATTACATTGATAGAAGATACAATCTATCTGCAATATTAAGCTGATCCATTCCCCCCAGAAAAACAAAACAAAAAAACAATGCAAGATACGTGTTTCAAATCATCCTTAGAAGTGCTGAAAGTAATATTCTACAGTACTGTAAATTACAGTTTTCACATTAGGCAATACACTTACATTACCCAACAAAATTGACAGAAAATCTATAATTTCCATAATATCTATCCAATGAAGACATCCTCTACAATCATTCATGCAAAAAATATATATTTTTTTTTTCAGATATAATTGCAACATAGGTGTACTGTCTAATCAAAATGTAAGAAGTTAAATGAAACAAATTAAATGAAAATAAAACCACATTTAGCACCCATTAATTTGCATATATATATATATATATATATGCCATTTAGCAGACGCTTTTATCCAAAGCGACTTACAGTCATGCGTGCATACATTTGTGTATGGGTGGTCCCGGGGATCGAACCCACTACCCTGGCGTTACAAGCGCCGTGCTCTACCAGCTGAGAGCATTTGGCCATAAATTCTCATCCACATCACAGTGAATGTCCTCATTGTTCATGCACCGCAGGAAAAGTTTTTTGGCATGGAGAATCCAAGCTTGACAAGGGTCTGCATTGATGTCATCGCATACTTCATCCATGGCCAGAAGGAGGGTGGCACGCTCATGGGGATGGCGATCGTACACCTTCAACCTCCATGCTGAAAACAATTCCTCAATAGGCTTGAGGAAAGGAGAGTATGGGGGCAGGTATAGGGTAACGAATCAGGGATAGGGTCCGAAACCATGCCTGAAGCACCTCTGCATGTTGGAACCTGACATTGTCCCACACAATGACATAGGTGACCCCTTCACCTTGACAGGCCTGCTCAATTTCATTGAGAAACAATGAGGTATGCAGCATTGTAGGATCCAAGTAATGGCCTACATCCTACCACACCATCTTCAGAGATAGCTGTGCACATGGAGATGTTTCCCCCACGTTGTCCAGGCACTTGGACAGTCGCCCATTGGCCGATGAGGTTCCGCCCAGGGTGCCGATTTTTGGCCAGGTTGAAGCCCGCTTCATCAACAAAGATATACTTCTATCAATCAATCACATTTATAAAGCCCTTTTTACATCAGCAGATGTCACAAAGTGCTATACAGAAACCCAGCTTAAAACCCCAAACAGCAAGCAATGCAGATGTAGAATCACGGTGGCTTGGAAAAACTCCCTAGAAAGGAGAAACCTAGAGAGGAACCAGGCTCTGAGGGGTGGCCAGTCCTCATCTGGCTGTGCCGGGTGGAGATTATAAGAGTACATGGCCATTAAGGCCAGATTGTTCTTCAAGACGTTCATAGATGACCAGCAGGGTCAAATAATAATCAGTGGTTGTAGAGGATGCAACATTTACATCATTTAGCAGACGCTCTTATCCAGAGCAACTTACAAATTGGTGCATTCAACAGGTCAGTACCTCAGGAGTAAATGTCGATTGGCTTTTCATAGCCGAGCATTCAGAGGTCGAGACAGCAGGTGCGGTAGAGAGAGCGAGTCGAAAACAGCAGGTCCGGGACTAGGTAGCACGTCCGGTGGTGAAAAAGTCAGGGTTCCATAGCCGCAGGCAGAACAGTTGAAACTGCAGCAGCAGCACGACCAGGTGGACTGGGGACAGCCAGGAGTCATCAGGCCAGGTAGTCCTGAGGCATGATCCTAGGGCTCAGGTCCTCCGGGAGGGGAGGGATAGAGAGATAATTAGAGGGAGCATACTTAAATACACACAGGACACCAGATAAGACAGGATAATTACACCAGATATAACAGACTGACCATAGCCCCCCGGCACATAGATTATTGCAGCATACAGTGGGGAAAAAAAGTATTTAGTCAGCCACCAATTGTGCAAGTTCTCCCACTTAAAAAGATGAGAGAGGCCTGTAATTTTCATCATAGGTACACGTCAACTATGACAGAAAAATGGAGGAAAAAAAATCCAGATAATCACATTGTATGATTTTTTATGAATTTATTTGCAAATTATGGTGGAAAATAAGTATTTGGTCACCTACAAACAAGCAAGATTTCTGGCTCTCACAGACCTGTAACTTCTTCTTTAAGAGGCTCCTCTGTCCTCCACTCGTTACCTGTATTAATGGCACCTGTTTGAACTTGTTATCAGTATAAAATACACCTGTCCACAACCTCAAACAGTCACACTCAAACTCCACTATGGCCAAGACCAAAGAGCTGTCAAAGGACACCAGAAACAAAATTGTAGACCTGCACCAGGCTGGGAAGACTGAATCTGCAATAGGTAAGCAGCTTGGTTTGAAGAAAATCAACTGTGGGAGCAATTATTAGGAAATGGAAGACATACAAGACCACTGATAATCTCCCTCGATCTGGGGCTCCACGCAAGATCTCACCCCGTGGGGTCAAAATGATCACAAGAACGGTGAGCAAAATCCCAGAACCACACGGGGGACCTCAGTGAATGACCTGCAGAGAGATGGGACCAAAGTAACAAAGCCTACCATCAGAAACACACTACGCCGCCAGGGACTCCAAATCCTGCAGTGCAGACGTATCCCCTGCTTAAGCCAGTACATGTCCAGGCCCGTCTGAAGTTTGCTAGAGTGCATTTGGATGATCCAGAAGAGGATTGGGGGAATGTCATATGGTCAGATGAAACCAAAATAGAACTTTTTGGTAAAAACTCAACTTGTCGTGTTTGGAGGACAAAGAATGCTGAGTTGCATCCAAAGAACACCATACCTACTGTGAAGCATGGGGTGGAAACATCATGCTTTAGGGGCTGTTTTTCTGCAAAGGGACCAGGACGACTGATCCGTGTAAAGGAAAGAATGAATGGGGCCATGTATCGTGAGATTTTGAGTGAAAACCTCCTTCCATCAGCAAGGGTATTGAAGATGAAACGTGGCTGGGTCTTTCAGCATGACAATGATCCCAAACACACCGCCCGGGCAACGAAGGAGTGGCTTCGTAAGAAGCTTTCAAGGTCCTGGAGTGGCCTGGCCAGTCTCCAGATCTCTAACCCCATAGAAAATCTTTGGAGGGAGTTGAAAGTCCGTGTTGCTCAGCGACAGCCCCAAAACATCACTGCTCTAGAGGAGATCTGCATGGAGGAATGGGCCAAAATACCAGCAACAGTGTGTGAAAACCTTGGGAAGACTTACAGAAAACATTTGACCTGTGTCATTGCCAACAAAGGGTATATAATAAAGTATTGAGAAACTTTTGTTATTGACCAAATACTTGTTTTCCACCATCATTTGCAAATAAATTCATTAAAAATCCTACAATGTGATTTTCTGGATTATTTTTTCTCATTTTGTCTGTCATAGTTGACGTGTACCTATGATGAAAATTACAGGCCTCTCTCATCTTTTTAAGTGGGAGAACTTGCACAATTGGTGGCTGACTAAATACTTTTTTTCCCCACTGTAGATACTGGAGGCTGCAGCTTCAAGCACAATCACCCTCTAAAAATATATTTTGGTTAGTTATTTTTACAATATAGTTCCAATATGATATTGTGAAGTAGCATGTGCATCAAATACTAACAGTAATACAGTATATAGTGCAGTACCTGAACATACTCGGCCAGCAGTTGTTTCACCCGGTCGTTGTTTCTCTCAAAAGGCACCAGGTAAATGTGTTTCATAGATACCTGGTGCCTCTTCAAAAGGCGGGCTATTGTTGCGAGGCTGATGGATGCCACATTGGCAAAGGTGTCATCGTTGCTGGTCAGTCAGCACACAGCCACGGCCAGCACCATTGGGTCTTCTGTCAATTCTGAGGGTAGAACAGAGTTTCTGTCAATAGATCATACTGTAACATGTTTTGTGAATTTATATGCATTACAATATGTCATTTACCGTAAAAAGCATAGTGCATATCCTGCAGACTTACCAGTTTTCTTGGCGAAATGTTCTCATGATCGAATTTACAATTGATCTTTCTCAGATTGGGGGTGAACTAATCTGGCAGCCTCTGCCATGGTAAGGCTTCTGTTTACCACAGGGTCAACAACGATGGCCCGGACTTCATTAGATACAACAGTTCCCTGCCGTCTGCCTCCCTCTCTCTGATGTCCACCTCTTTGACGGGGCCCATGCCCACCTCTATGATGGGGCCCATGTCCACCTCTATGATGGGCACTTTTCCACAAGCTCTTTTATTTCTTCCTCTCCCTTGCTGTCTATCCTGCTCCATGTTGAAAGAAATTGCAAATGTTCACACTCACCCTTTTATATGGTGACCAATTGTGGTTACCACTATGTGAAATCAATTAGCCATAACGAGTAGTCATTATGTATGGTTATCATGTATCATACATGTAATTTAGATGTTAACACTTTACAAACACACATTTTATGTCTGTAGTTCTCAAAATCTATATATAGTAGACAAACTAGTTTAAAATCTATAGGTTTACCAAACGGTTAAGCGATTAACAATTAATGTTACGTGACAGTACCTCCCAACGTGCGGCTCCAGCCGCAGGACGACGCCGGCCAGTCGTGATTTCCATCCTTCGACCAGGAGATGGTTGGGTCATGACGTTGGAGCCACGGGAGGTCGAGGATGACTTTGTGCACTGGGGATGTGATGATTAGGAAGGGAAGGCTCTGCTGGCGCATGGATCCCGACGGTGAAGTTGAGTGGTGCTGTGACGTGTGTGATAATGCCGGATCCCACTGGTCGATTATCCATGGCGTGGACCGGAAGAGGAGAGGAAAGCGGGTACGAGGAGATATTCATGGAGGAGACGAGGGCCTGGTCAATGAAATTCCCCGCAGCACCGGAATCCACTAGAGCGGTAGAAACAACACATGAGGGACAGCCAACCAGTGAAATGGAAACCAGGAACGGTTTGGTGGAAAACGATGATGATGATGGAGTACTCACGCCTTTCCCGGAAGACGGATGTTCACAGGGCCGCCCCTCTGCTCTCATGGATCCCGGGTTGGGACACACCGGACATCGTGAACATTGAAGCTGGTGCCCCTCCTGGCCACAATAGGGCGCAGTGCCCCAGCTGTCTCTGGCGACGCCGCAGGGGGTGTGTGGAACCTATCTCCATGGGACGGCCAAAGGAAGGAGGCGAGTGGCGAGGTGGGCACCGGCGCTCCCGAAGAAAGGTTATCCAGACGGATGGTCATCGCGATGAGTGCGTCCAAGGAAAGGTTGTTATCCTGACACACCAACTCCGTCTGGAACTCCCCCACAGTCTCTCTCCGAATAGAGTGCGGAGCGCTCGGCTCATTCCATGCGCTGGAGGCTGCCACAGTCCGAAAAGTGAAGGCGTACTCCGCAGCGGTCTGGGCACCCTGATGGAGTTGGAGAAGTCACTCACCTCCCTCTCTGCACTCTGGTGGATGGCCGACCACCTCGAGGAGGTGGAGAACGCGGAGGACCTCCTCCATAGTGGTACCCAGTTGCGCCAGCTGGTTGTGGTGTTGGAGTAGATTACCCTGTTCGTCGACTGTCTGGAAGATGGTTTTATCTTCTGCTGCTTCCATATGTTGAGGTAGTATTCTGTTACGTATACGCCGGGAGTCAGGAAGCAGGTCAGAAGGTGAGTTTAATAATGAATAAATGCAGATAAACAAACAAGAGAAACGTACAGAACGTGAATCAAAACAATACTACCTAGAGACTGATGGCTACAGAGGGCTAAATAAAGGGAGAAGTAATCAAGGAAATAATCATGTCCAGGTGTGTAATGATGGGGAGCAGGGGTGCATAATGATGGTTGCCAGGGCCGGTGGTTAGTAGATCTGCGATGTCAGCGGGGAGCAGGCCTGACAATTGCTCAATTGGATTAAGTGACGGACAAATGTATTTAAACAAATGAGGAGAATCATCTGAAAAAGTATTGTGAGCATTGCACTTGTGAAAGGCAATTACTTTATGTGAAAGGTATTTCTAGATGAAACACTGATTCAGTTTGGTGAAAAAGTTACTGTGTGATTTTGTGTGTTGTACTTAGTCAATTGAAAATATGCCTAAAGTTTTGAAAAACAGCCTGTTTGATGATATGTTTTGAGTTTTGTACTAAGAGTTGTACAATTTTACCACATACTTTTACTAAAGCGATAAAGAAAACTGTAAACTAATTGAACATTTCATTCTGGGTTTTTTCTATGAGCTCAATGTGCACATCCCGCTACAGTTTCTCTAGAGAGATGCAGTACCAGTCAAAAGTTTGGACACCTACTCATTCAAAAGGATTTTATTTATTTAGACTATTTTCTACTTTGTAAAATAATAGTGAAGACATCAAAACTATGAAATAACACATATGGAATCATGTAGTAACGAAAAAAGTGTTAAACAAATCAAAACATATTTTATATTTGAGATTCTTCAAAGTAGCCACCCTTTGCCTTGATGACAGCTTTGCACACTCTTGGCATTCTCTCAACCAGTTTCAACTGGATTGCTTTTCCAACAGTCTTAAAGGGAGTTCCCGACACATGCTTAGCACTTGTTGGCTGCTTTCCTTCACTCTGCCGTTCGACTCATCCCAAACCACCTCAATTGGGTTGAGGTCGGGGGATTGTGGAGGCCAGGTCATCTGATGCAGCACTCCATCACTCTCCTTCTTGGTAAAATAGCCCTTACACAGCCTGGAGGTGTGTTAGGTCATTGTCCTGATGAAAAACAAATGATAGTCCCACTAAGCCCAAACCAGAAGGGATGGCGTATCGCTGCAGAATGCTGTGGTAGCCATGCGCTGGTTAAGTGTACCTTGAATTCTAAATAAATCACAGACAGTGTCACCAGCAAAAGCACCCCCCACATGCAGAGATCATCCGTTTCACCCACATCGCCTCACAAAGACACGGCGGTTGGAACCAAAATCTCAAATTTGGACTCCCCGACCAAAGGACATTTTTCCACCTATCTAATGTCCATTACTTGTGTTTCTTGGCCCAAGCAGGTCTCTTCTTATTATTAGTGTCCTTTAGTAGTGGTTCCTTTGCAGCGAATTTGACCATGAAGGCCTGATTAATGTTGTCTCCTCTGAACAGTTGATGTTGAGATGTGTCTGTGACTTGAACTCTGTGAAGCATTTATTTGGGCTGCAATCTGAGGTGCAGTAATTGCCGATTTCTGAGGCTGGTAACTCTAATGAACTTATCCTCTGCAGCAGAGGTAACTCTGGGTCTTCCTTTCCCTGTGGCGGTTCTCGCGAGAGCCAGTTTCATTATAGTGCTTGATGGTTTTGCGACTGCACTTGAAGAAAGTTCTTGAAATATTCTGGATTGATTGACCTTCATGTCTTAAAGTAATGATGTACTGTCGTATCTTTTTGCTTATTTGAGCTGTTCTTGCCGTAATATGGACTTAATATGGACCAAGAGGGCTATCTTCTCGTATACCACCCCTACCTTGTCACAACACAAATGATTGGCTCAAACGCATTAAGGAAAGGAAAGGAAAGAAATTCCACAAATTAACTTTTAACAAGGCACATCTGTTAATTGAAATGCATTCCAGGTGACTACCTCATGAAGCTGGTTGAGAGAAGATGCCAAGCGTGTGCAAAGCTGTCATCAAGGCAAAGGGTGGCTACTTTGAAGAATCTCCAAATATAAAACAGATTTTTGATTTGCTTAACACTTTTTTTGGTTACTACATGATTCCATATGTGTTATTTCATAGTTTTGATGTCTTCACTATTATTCTACAATGTAGAACATTTTAAAAATAAAGAAAAACCCTTGAATGAGTAGGTGTGTCCAAACTTTTGACTAGTACTGTACAATAATCAAATAAGATTGACAAAGCTGTAAAACATGATCCTAAACATAAACCATCAACTTAGTGAATACAATTGGTGTTTTATATGAGGGTTTCAGCATGAAATATCATGTATATATATTTTTTACACACTTCTATTTATTTTACAATGTCACTATGTCTTTGTTCTTAATGTTTTGGCGCCAAACTGGTGACAGTTGTGAAAAAAGTAAATAGTTCCAGAAGCTTTTTTCATTAATTAGGCTATATTTACTTGAGCCATATGGTCTATCCATTAGAAACTCATGGACAATATGGACATAGATCTCAAAATGATTATTCAAGTATAAATTACCAAAGTTACCATAGATTGCCATAAATGACCTGTTAATTTCAAAATGTTCCCATAACTTTGTTAAATTACCAGTAGCTTTGCAACCCTAGTACAGATGTTAGACGAAGCATGAGTGGGTGAAGGGACACCATCTTGTGTAGTCTGTGCAGATGACAAAGTCACATTGTTACTTATACAAGTTAAAGACCAAGTCTGAGAATTACAAAAATGACCAAGTTTGTCTCTTATGACAAAATCACCTGAGGCCACAGCTACAGTAAGTTTTAATGTCTTGGAGATAGATACCTTGCATATGCTCTTCTCAGAAATGACTAAAACACACTGACAGCAGAATTGTAAAAGCCATCACCCCTTGACAGTCAGATTCATTCAGATGCCAAATACTGAGTGGTCATCGATCCTGCTGTAAAATGGCAATTACGATGTGCTCCGTGTCATAGAGATCACAGTCGAGCCCCTTCCACAACATCCCCCTCTCCTCCTTCCACCTGATTTGACGCCCCAGCGCAGCACTGATAATTACCACGCTTATCAGGTGGGAGTTCACTGTCAGATATTTGTGGGCATCAGCACCTTGAACTTATAGCCAGGAGACAACAACATTTTATTTGTACTCTGTTTGGCACGAGACACCAATACGCCCCTTGGTCAACCCTCTCCTATTAACAATCCACTTTCCCCATCAAGTCTGGAAGGACACACACCAGGCCTGGCTGCAAACCCATCGTAAAACACACACACACACGTACACAAATCACACACACACAGCAAACCCCTAAGGTCGAATGTCGCGCCCCTGCGAATCTAATTATCTTTTTTTTTTATCTCCATAAAATCCATTAGTTTAAGGCTAGAGATATCAGTTTTTTTGCATTGGATGCATCTCAATCCACCACATCCTATGTCGCACTTCCGCATCTGCGGTGAAAGGTGACAGAGCTAGAGAGTGTTTGTTAGACCATGAGAAATCCCGAAAATCCGTCTTCTCACAAAAATCGTCTGTAAAGCGTCCGAACATTTTGGATCTACGACCTCCACAAGTGACAGGAGACTGCGTCTGAAGTCAGTTCGGCCCGATCTTGCCAACTTCTATCTGTAGCGTCTGGAAACGTTTGAGCTACACACTAACATGACTCTTCTGTGCAAAGCTGACACTCTCACGAACATGTGCTACATGTTGGTTGTTTCAATGCCCACAGGCCTCACTCGTCTGAAGCTCACCCGGTTTACAAGTTGGCAAAAAAATGAATGGAAGTACACTATATATACAAACTAATGTCATGGACAACCCATCAACTTAGTGGATTCGGCTATTTCAGCCACACCCATTGCTGACAGGTGTATAAAATCATTCCTGCAATCTATCCATGAGCAAACATTGGTGTGAATGCTTACCATCAGTGTTTATGTGCACTCTAGGTCCCCTTAGTTAAGTTCGTCTAAATTTCTGCCCTGCTGAGCTGCGTCAATTATAGTTATTGTGAAGTGAAAACTTCAACCTATGATCAGTCTGCTAAGTGTGTAGGCCTCCACACAAAGAACAGTTCCCCGTGCTGAATGCGTGGCGTTAAAATCGTCCAGTCCTCTGTTGCCACCACTCAATCTTCCAATCTGCCTGTACAGCAGCGTCAGCTCAAGATTAATCGGAACTTCTATGTTTCCATGTGCCAAACCTGCGCTCCTAAATCCCCTGCCCATACCAGCGTCATGGCTGGAATAAGTAAAAGCTCCCCTCATTGACCTCGCTCACATTTCGGAGTGATCATCGTCTTCCCATCCTGGCAAATGACCACAATCTATTTTCATGCAGAATCTACTACCGAATGCATAAGTCAGTTAAGGTTTTGTGGAGAGAATAATGGTAAGAGGGCGTTTTCCCTGTTTCTCCCCCCGACTAAATATCTACGTAACATTCACACATTGTAAAGATATTCTGTGCTTCTTTTCACTTTTTGGGAGGCCTTTCCTGTTTCAGCATGATCCCGTACACTAGCGAGTCCATAAATGTTCGAGAATCGGTGTGAAACCCCACAGAGTGCTACCTCAACCCCATCAACACTTTGATTATTAAAGCTTTATTGACTCGAAACCCACTATCATCAGTGCCCTACCTTACTAATGTTCCTTCTAATACATTCACCTCCAGCAATGTTCCAACATCTCTCCCCATTTCATCTTTCATATTTGTACAATAAAGATATTCAGCAACAAGTGTCCACATACTTTTGTTCATGTAGTATATATATAATTAAATACATTAAAATTATATACATAATAACTGTTTCTATTTTTTTTATCTCTCTTTTTTTATATTGCTATCTGTTTTTCCTTGTATATCTATTATTCATTTTTTAAATAATATTTATTTCATCAAATAATTTATTTGTATTTTTTGTTTGATACT
>NW_025538931.1:0-15778 GCF_020615455.1 Coregonus clupeaformis | reverse complement strand
ATCACGGTTAAAGTAATGCCCCTTATGATGTGTATGAAACATTAAAACTGTCACGATTCAGACAGACGACCAGGGGACCACAATTGCGTCACACCAGAAAGTTTATTAAACTTAAGGGAAAAGGGAAGTAGGAGTGAATGAAGGCTCCAGGGGTAACAGGGATCCCGTCCAATGCGCTGGGTCTGTGCCCCCCCAGTGGCAGCGATGCGTCCCTATGAAGCCGGTGGTGGGTGGTCCAGAAGTCCTGGGGGGAGACACAGACACAACAGGGCGGAATGAAACCAGGCAGCAGTACAGTTCAAGGGAAATCCAAAATACGTAGTAGCAAGGCAGAAGGCTGGTCAGAGTTACCGGGATTGAAGAGTAGTCAGGAGTCGTAATGGCAGAAGCAGGTCTGGATCTCCTGAGGCAGAAGAGTATCCAAAAACAGGCAGGTCCGGGGTCACAAAACCAGGGTGAGCCAGAAGCGCGAGCAAACAGGTTCCGGGGTGTGAGCTTTGCAGACGATCTGACACCGGAGAGCTGAAGACAGGGCCTTAAATACTGGGAGAGGTTAGTGGGTAATGCAGCGCAGCTGGCAGAGTAATTAGAGCCGAGCAGAGCAGGGACAGGTGGAGCTAGTTAGGCTGAGTAGAGAGAGGGAGGTGAGCAGAGTGGAAGATAGTGAAACAAATTAAGGTGGTAACCCGGTGGAGTGAGAGGGCTCATGACAGAACCCCCAAAGGGACGGCCCCAGAAGTCCCAAGAGCAACACCACGCCGGGCGGGAGGAGGGGAGCCGGAGGAGGGCTAGGAACTCCTCCGAACGGTCCGAGTGAACGTCCTCATCCTCGGAGGAAGCCGGAGGGCCGTGGTCGGGAGATGGGACAGGTCCGAGACAGGATCAGGCACAGGACAGGAAGCCGAACGGGCCGGGACGGTTGGGACCCCTCTGGGGCGGCCCCTACGGATTGCAGGTTGATCAGGATGCCGTTGGTGGAAAGCGGTGATGAGAGTCCTATCCACAATCCGACTAGCTGGCACCCAGGTCCTTTCCTCAGGTCCATAGCCCTCCCAGTCAATGAGGTACTGGAGACCCCCTACCCCTCCGTCTGGACCCGAAGCAGGCGGCGGACGGTGTAAACCAGGCCACCATCGACGAGCCGTGGAGGAGGAGGACCAGGCGCAGCAGGGACCAGCGGACTCTCATGGATGGGCTTAATCTTAGACACATGGAAAGTGGGGTGCACCCTCAGGGAATTAGGCAGTTGGAGCCGGACAGCAGTTGGGCTAATCACTCTTATGATAGGGAATGGAGCCAATGAACCGAGGTGCCAGCTTCTGCGACTCCACCCTGAGTGGCAGGTTCTTGACGACAACCACACCCTTTGACCAACATGGTAGGTGGGAGCAGGAATTCTCCACTGGTTGGCCCCGGTAGTGTAGCTGAGCAACGGACCTGAGGAGTGTGGCTCGGGCTTGTGACCAGGTGCGGCGACATCGACGGGCAAAAGCAAGTGCAGATGGGCAAGTAACCTCCTCCTCCTGGCTGGCAAATAGAGGAGGCTGGTATCCATAAACACATTGGAAAGGGGACATACCGATGGCAGAGCAGGTCAGAGAATTGTGTGCGTACTCCACCCATGTCAATTGCTGCGACCAGGAGTGGGGGTTGCGTGAAGTCATGCATCGCAGTGCCTTCTCGAGCTCCTGATTAGCCCGCTCTGACTGCCCATTGGATTGGGGATGGAATCCGGAAGTCAGACTGACTGTGGCTCCCAGCAGGTGACAGAAAAAAAAAAAAAAAGCGGAGGAGAATTGTGGACCACGGTCAGAAACAACATCCCTTGGCAGTCCGTGGATCCGGAAGACGTGTTCCAGGACCACCTGGGGTCTCCTTGGCGGTTGGGAGCTTGGGGAGGGGAATGAAGTGTGCCATCTTGCTGAAACGGTCAACGATGGTGAGAATGACGGTCATGCCACTTGGAGGGCAGCCCCGTGACAAAGTCAAGGGCGATGTGAGACCAGGGACGTCTGGGCACAGGCAGGGGCTGCAGCAATCCGGCTGGGGGCTGGCAGGACGACTTGTGTTGGTTGCAGATGGGGCAGGCTTGGACGAATTCCCGTACATCCTTCCTCAGAGAGGGCCACCAGAACCTCTGGGCGAGCAGGTTGTAAGTGCGGGTGGAGCCAGGGTGACAAGCTAGGCGTAGTCATGTCCCCACTGAATGACCTGGGACCTCAGGTCTTCGGGGACAAAAAGGCGGTCAGCTGGGCAAGTGCTGGGACCTGGCTGGTTACGGAGAGCCTCCAGCACCTGTTCCTCAACAGCCCGGGTCAGAGCTGCAACGATGCAGGGACCTGGCAGAATCGACACAGGATCCTTGGAGGTTGTCATCCTTCTGGAATTGACGGGAGAGGGCGTCTGGCTTGGTGTTGCGTGATCCAGGCCGGTATGACAGAGTGAAATTAAACCTGGTGAAGAACAGGGCCCAGCGGGACTGCCTGGAGTTCAACCGTTTGGCCGTGCGGATGTACTCCAAGTTCTTATGATCGGTCCAAACGAGAAATGGAATGGTGGACCCTCCAGCCAGTGACGCCACTCCTCCAAGGCAAGCTTCACAGCCAGCAGCTCACGGTTCCCTATGTCGTAATTGCACTCAGAGGGGACAACCGAGCGTGAGAAAAAGGCACAGGGATGGAGCTTCCTATCCTCCGCAGCCCACTGAGAAATCACAGCACCAACTCCCCACATCCGAGGCGTCCCACCTCCACAATGAATTGCCGGTCCACATCAGGCATCTGGAGGATGGGAGCGGAGGTGAACCTCACCTTGAGGGTACTGAAGGCTTTGTCGGCTGCTGGGGTCCAGGTGAAGGGTTGCTTGGTGCTGGTTAGAGCAGTGAGAGGGGCAGCAACCCCGGTACTGTAGTTCCGGATAAACTTCCTATAGAAGTTAGCAAACCCCAGAAACTGTTGCAGCTTCTTTCTGTTCTCCGGAACTGGCCATGAAGTGACTGCTGATACTTTGGCAGGATCCATTTGGATACTTCCTTCTGCCACTATGTACCCCAGGAAGGCCACTGTCTTGACGTGAAACTCACATTTCTCTGCCTTGGCGTAGAGGGAATTCTCCAGAAGACGATGAAGGACTTGCTGGACATGGCGGGTGTGTTCAGACAGGTTTCTGGAGTAAATTAAGATGTCATCCAGGTAAACGAAGACAAACTTGTTTAACATGTCCCGCAGTACATCATTCACTAGAGCCTGGAACACAGCAGGAGCATTGGTGAGGCCAAAAGGCATAACCAGATACTCGTAGTGGCCTGTTGGTGTATTGAATGCGGTTTTCCATTCATCTCCCTCCCCGGATCCGCACTAGGTGGTAAGCGTTTCTGAGATCCAACTTGGTAAAAACAGTGGCTCCCTGGAGCAACTCAAAAGCAGAGGTGAGCAGAGGCAGAGGGTAACGGTTTTTCACTGTGATGTCGTTGAGTCCCCTGTAGTCGATGCAGGGCGAAGAGATCCGTCCTTCTTCCCCACAAAGAAGAAGCCAGCACCAGCAGGAGATGAAGATGAACGGATTAATCCTGCGGACAGAGAGCCATTGATGTAGTCCTCCATGGACTTTCTTTCAGGAGCAGACAACGAATAAAAGACGACCCCTTGGAGGAGCTGTTCCAGGTAGGAGGTCGATGGCACAGTCGTACGGTCGGTGAGGGGGCAGAGATGTGGCTCTTGCTTTGTTAAACACCTCTCTGAGACCATGGTAGCATTCTGGGACATTGGAGAGGTCAGGAGCGGAGTTAGTAGGTACTGGCCGAGGGGGTAGTGCGGCAGCAAGCAGGCAGGTTCGGTGGCAGTCCTCTCCCCACTCCCCTGAGTCACCCCGGTCACCCAGTCGAGCTGAGGGTTGTGCCGGCGGAGCCATGGGTAACCCAGGATGAGGGGTTGGCCTGGAGAGGGGAGCAGGTGAAACTGGATAGTTTCTTGATGGTTTCCGGACAGACCCATCGAGACCGGGGCCGTGACACGAGTGACCGATCCGAGTAAGTGTCCGTCCAGTGCCCGGGCAGGAATAGGAGGTGTCAAACGGAGGTTCTCCAGTCCCAGTTGGCGTGCCAGCTTGATGTCCATTATGTTGGCTTCGGCGCCAGAATCCACCAGAGCAGCCAGGGTGTGAGTTGAGTCAGAGAGGCGGAGGTGAACTTGCAGCAGGGGTTTGCGGTCGGAGGACTGGATGGTCATTGAACTCAACCGGACTCCCCCTACGCCCGGTGAGCTTCGGCCCTTTAAAGGGCAGGTTACCACACGATGTCCATCACCTCCACAATAGAGGCAGAGGTTTGAGGTGAAGCGGCGCTGGCGCTCTGCAGGAGTGAGGGAGGCTCGCCCAATCTCCATAGGCTCAGACTGATCAAGCTGACCTGGGTGAGTGGCAGTAGATGACAGGAGCCCAGTCGGATCTCTCCGAATGCCGGTAGTAGGTGGACCTTGGCGCCCCCTCTCACGACGACGGGTCTGTATCCTTCTGTCGATCCTGACAGTCAGTGCGATGGCTTCATCAAGAGTGGAAGGCAGTTCATGGGGAGACCAACTCGTCCCTTGATATAGTCAGCCAAACTATGGAAGAACGCGTCCCACCAACGATGGTGTGTTCCAAGAACTTCGTCTAGCCAGGGTTCGGAAGTCGATGGAATGGTCTGCGACTGTACGTCTGCCTTGTCGAATACTGAACAGTTCACGAGACGCCTCTGCGGTGGGTGAATCCAGGTCAAACACCTTCAGCATCTCCTCAGCAAACAGGTCGAAGGTTGCACATGCGGGGGTTTGACGTTCGAACTCTGCTGTTCCCCAGAGTCGAGCTCGGCCCGTCAGGTGAGTGATGGCATACCCAACTTTAGCCCCCTCCGTGGGAAGGTCCTTGGCTGCAAGGAGAACTGAAGTCGGCAGCTAGTCAGGAATGGCCGGACCTGGGTTGAATCGCCGTTGAACCGCTCGGGGTTTCCAATCTTGGGTTCGGAGCAGCGGCTGCAATGACCGGGGCAGGTAACTCGGGGGCTGGGCTGGTGGGCAGACTGGCTGGGGTAAGGTTGGTGAGGAGTTGAATGATCATGGCGAGTTGTTGTTGCTGCTGCTGGAACTGCTGCTCATGCTCATCGGTTTCCATGTCGGGAAAGTGTGCGCTGAGTCCATAATGGTCAGATCGTACTGTCACGATTCAGACAGACGACCAGGGGACCACAATTTGCGTCACACCAGAAAGTTTATTAAACTTAAGGGAAAAGGGAAGTAGGGAGTGAATGAAGGCTCCAGGGGTAACAGGGATCCCGTCCAATGCGCTGGGGTCTGTGCCCCCCAGTGGCAGCGATGCGTCCCTATGAAGCCGGTGGTGGGTGGTCCAGAAGTCCTGGGGGAGACACAGACACAACAGGGCGGAATGAAACCAGGCAGCAGTACAGTTCAAGGGAAATCCAAAATACGTAGTAGCAAGGCAGAAGGCTGGTCAGAGTTACCGGGATTGAAGAGTAGTCAGGAGTCGTAATGGCAGAAGCAGGTCTGGATCTCCTGAGGCAGAAGAGTATCCAAAAAACAGGCAGGTCCGGGGTCACAAAACCAGGGTGAGCCAGAAGCGCGAGCAAACAGGTTCCGGGTGTGAGCTTTGCAGACGATCTGACACCGGAGAGCTGAAAGACAGGGCCTTAAATACTGGGAGAGGTTAGTGGGTAATGCAGCGCAGCTGGCAGAGTAATTAGAGCCGAGCAGAGCAGGGACAGGTGGAGCTAGTTAGGCTGAGTAGAGAGAGGGAGGTGAGCAGAGTGGAAGATAGTGGAAACAAATTAAGGTGGTAACCCGGTGGAGTGAGAGGGCTCATGACAAAAATACCTTCTCCAAAAGCACAAAAAACAAACACTGATGTTTTTGTTCCCCCAAAACAATACTGAACAAAAATATAAACGCAACATGCAACAATTTCAATGATTTTACTGAGTTACAGTTCATATAAGGAAATCAGTCAAGTGAAATAAATTAATTACGCCCTAATCTATGGATTTCACATGACTGGGCAGGGTGCAGCCATGGGTGGACCTGGGAGGGCATAGGCCCACCCACTTGAGAGCCAGACCCAGCCAATCAGAATGAGTTTTTCCCCACAAAAGGGCTTTATTACATACAGAAATACTCCTTGGTTTCATCAGCTGTCCGGGTGGCTGGTCTCAGACGATCCCTCAGGTGAAGAAGCCGGATGTGGACATCCTGGGCTGGCGTGGTTACACGTGGTCTTTAGTTGTGAGGCCGTTGGATGTACTGCCAAATTCTCTAAAACGACGTTGGAGGCAGCTTATGGTAGAGAAATTAACATTCAATTCTCTGGCAACAGCTCTGGTGGACATTCCTGCAGTCAGCATGCCATTTGCATGCTCCCTCAAAACTTGAGACATCTGTGGCATTGTGTTGTGTGACAAAACTGCACATTTTAGAGTGGCCTTTTATTGTCCCCAGCACATGGTGCAACTGTGTAATGATCATGCTGTTTAATCATTTTCTTGATATGCCACACCTGTCAGGTGGATGGATTATCTTGGCAAAGGAGAAATGCTCACTAACAGGGATGTAAACACATGTGTGCACATTTGAGAGAAATAAGCTTTTTGTGCATATGGACAATTTCTGGGATGTTTTATTTCAGCTCATGAAACATGGGACCAACACTTTACATGTTGCATTTATATTTTGCTTCAGTACAATAAACACTTTATTTTTCTCTGTCTTCTAAATAGGTTGCACACGGTTACATTGCCTACAACTACTTAACTAAACAAAGGGTACAGTACTAAAAGCCATGATATCAGACCTGGGTTGGGGATCCTGTATGTCTCCGCCCTCCCTCTCCAAACACTCGTCCTCCTCATACTCCTCCTCATCGTCCTTCTTGTTGACCTTTGACCTTTTACAGATGTACATCTTCTCCATCTCAGCCATGTTCCTCAGGTGGGTTCTCTTCAGCTGCTCCAGCCTCTGGTAGTAGTCCTGGTGGGGGAAGAGGAACACCCACATTTAGGCCCAGGATTCAATCCGATCGCCCGGCTATGCACCTTTTAAAGGCAATGTTCCCACGGTTCGCAGAGACCACATTCTTGGTAAACGCTGCATATGTTGGCTCAATCTGAAATGACCTTATATGTCAAGCGCACACTGATCAGATAGAATCCCAACCTTTGATTCAGACAATCTTTTGACCCTTTTCACACTACCAAGCCAAACCAAACCAAGCCATAGTAGCTGGAACCATGCTGGAAAGGGTCAGGTAAAGATAAAATTGCCAAGCCAGAACATTGAAGTTTGGGTTAACATGATAGTGTGAACCAGGCATTATTCTCCCATCGCAACAGTTTAGTTTCAACATCAGTTGTTAATTAAACAACCGGCTAAGCCTACACATATACAGAGGAACGATAGAAGCAGTAAAGGAATGGTCATACATTTACAGTAAAAAGGGCAGAAGGTGCAAAGAGCATGGAGCAGTATCTATTCTAGGCTACCTGGTTGGAGAAGTAGACCCGTCCCAGGCCTGAGCGCTCCCCTCTCTCCACCCCGTATCCTTCCTCCAGAGAGAGAGAGCTCCGCATGTCGTCTCTCCCCTCCTCGCTGCCCTCTGAATCCACATCATCATACTCCTGAAAGATTAATTTATAATGTTATATACAGAACACACACAATAGCACCTTGTAGTTCTATATTAGACTCCTAAGTCATGAATAAACACCCTCTACGGTGAAAATGTAACATGAATAAACACCCACTACAGTGAAGATTTAACCATTTTTGTTAGAAAAATAGCTAGCTAACTTTGATAAACAGCCAGAAACTATACAATTTCTGATTCAATAAGAAAGCTAAACCTAAATATGTATTTTTTGGTTGTTTAGTCAATTAGACCATTTCAAGCAAAAATATATACACTGAACAAAAATATATAAGCAACATGCAACAATTTCACAGATTTTACTGAGTTACAGTTCATATAAGGAAATCAGTCAATTGAAATGAATTCATTAGGCCGTAATCTATGGATTTCACATGACTGGGAATACAGATATGTATCTGTTGGTCACAGATACCTTAAAAAAGGTAGTGGCGTGGATCAGAAAACCAGTCAGTATCTGGTGTGACCACCATTTGCCTCATGCAGCGCGACACATCTCCTTCGCATAGAGTTGATCAAGCTGTTGACTGTGGTCTGTGGAATGTTGCCCCACTCCTCTTCAATGGCTGTGCGAAGTTGCTGGATATTGGCGGGAACTGGAACACGCTGTCGTACACGTCGATCCAGAGCATCCCAAACATGCTCAATGGGTGACATGGGTGACATGTCTGGTGAGTATGCAGGCCATGGAAGAACTGGGGCATTTTCAGCTTCCAGGGATTGTGTACAGATCCTTGAGACATGGGGCCGTGCATTATCATGCTGAAACATGAGGTGATGGTTGCGGATGAATGGCACGACAATGGGCCTCATGATTTCATCAAGGTATCTTTGTGCATTCACATTGCCATCGATAAAATGCAAACGTGTTCGCTGTCCGTAGCTTATTCCTGCCCATACCATAACCCCTCCGTGAAGAGCACACTTCTCCAGCGTGCCATTGGCCATCGAAGGGGAGCATTTGCCCACTTAAGTTGGTTTTGACGCCAAACTGCAGTCAGGACCCTGGTGAGGACGACCCGCACGCAGATGAGCTTCCTTGAGACGGTTTCTGACGGTTTGTGCAGAAATTAATCGGTTGTGCAAACCCACAGTTTCATCAGCTGTCTGGGTGGCTGGTCTCAGACGATCCCGCAGGTTAAGAAGCCGGATGTGGAGGTGCTGGGCTGGCGTGGTTACCAGGGACGGCCTGTTCAATAGGGCGATATGGGCGACGCACTGCCAAACGGGAAAAGGAAGGGATTTTTTTTCTAATCAATTATATCACGGCAACAGTAGTTATCAGTGTTGTAATCTGATCTGACTGCCACTAAATGTCAAATCAGGCTAAAGTCGTGCTTCAAATGGCCCCGCCCGTTTTTGGGCGATTTCAGTCAGGTTGAAAATCGCCCAGAAGTCTCTCATAGCCTGTCATGTAAAATCTATTTTTTTCAAATTTCAAAGCTTTCAATACATTCTCTATGGGTGTCTGTGGGCTTGCACTTACGCGCTTTCGTCATACGTGACGTAACCATGAACGTAACTAAGCAAATAGCGGCTAGCAGCGTCTCTGTTGCGACCTGCAGTGTGGCGTTATTTTTATGTTTTTAATTTGTACACTTAGTGGCGTTATTTTATGTTTTTAATTTGTACACTTAGTTTACAAACATTCTGCCAACCATGGATTTCCAGTGGTGGGTTTTGGACTGATCTTGTTGATCGTGGTACATACCCGCTACGAACGGACTAAATAATGAAAACGTTGCTGGCAGCGGAATCCAATACAGCTGGGAGACTTGGCTGGATGACAGAGTCCCGGACAGAGAAGTGGAGCCGGCCGGCTTCACCCTGGTCGGAGCGGACCTCGATCTGACAGTCACAGGGAAAATCGATCCTGGTAAGAGAGCGACTCTGTACCCCCGAGCCCCGACATTGAACTGCTTTCTGTGTCACTGCGACCTTACTATCTGCCCCGTGAGTTCCCCCAATTGTTTGTTACCGTTGTGTACTGTTGATAATCACAAGTTTACTGGAGAACTGAGACCAAGTAGAGACTTTGGACAGGGTGGATATGGTATAATAAAGGCAGTTTATTCAGAGGTAAAGATATCTGGAATCGCGTGCACGGACTCGTTCGTCAAACTCTTAGGGAGCTATCTGAAGAGAGCCCCGAAAACATTGTGTGCTGACATTTTATACAATAAATGATGTAGGTTGAATCTAGTAGTTCTGATCTTCTGATTGGTCCTGATGAGTTGGGCGAGGTCCCCTCCACTGTTGCATTGGCTCTGAGTCGGGTTCTCTGTCTTCAAATGTTCAGCCTAAAGAGAGGGGATTTTTGTGTGTGTGTGTGTTTAACAGTGATGATGTGTGTGTGTGTGTGTGTTTAACAGTGATGATGTGTGTGTGTGTGTGTGTTATCAGTGATGATGTGTGTGTGTGTGTGTGTGTGTGTCCTCAGAGCAAGAACTCGTGAGTTGGAAGAACTGAGAGACCTATGGCGTGGGTGTTGTCCTTGGCCACCTGCTGACAAGGCTGACAAGATAGGACTCTTTTGTCCATTGTTATAGGATAGGAACAGCATTGATTGAAAACAAACGCCCAACACAAAATGGGTCATGCACAAGATTTTAGTCAGACCAAGCTATAACATTATATATTTACTACGACAGTACATTCAACCAAAAGCTAATATAACAAAGGCATCAGAGATTATTTATAATCTGTCACAGAAACTGGAATCCATCTCCCCAGATCAGTCAATAAATGCTTCTGGTATTGACTTATATGCTGCCCCTGTCTTCATGTTGTTGCTGGACATATCTTTTTTAAAATGTGTGTAGGTCACCTAAATCATCAGAAAAATTGCCCCTCCTGAGAATTTTTTCAGGAGCCGCCACTGGTGGTTACACGTGGTCTGCGGTTGTGAGGCCGGTTGGATGTACTGCCAAATTGTCTAAAACAACATTTGAGGCGGCTTATGGTAGAGAAATGAACATTCAATACTCTGGCAACAGCTCTGGTGAACATTCCTGCAGTCAGCATGCCAGTTGCACGTTCCCTCAAAACTTGAGACATCTGTGGCATTGTGTTGTGTGACAAAACTGCACATTTTAGAGTGGCCTTTTATTGTCCCCAGTACAAGGTGCACTTGTGTAACGATCATGCTGTTTAATCAGCTTCTTGATATGCCACACCTGTCAGGTGGATGGATTATCTTGGCAAAGGAAAAGTGCTCACTAACAGGGATGTAAACAAATGTGTGCACAACATTTGAGAGAAATAAGCTTTTTATGCGTATGGAACATTTCTGAGATCTATTTCAGCTCATGAAAAATGGGACCAACACTTTACATGTTGTGCTTATATTTTTGTTCAGTATGTATATCATACCACCCCCAAAAAAAAACGCTAACCTACCCTGTTATTGTAATGGTAAGAGGTTAGCATGTCTTGGGGGTATGATATTTGTGCGTTTGTAACTTTCTCACTCATCATTATTCATGATTCATTCAGGATTATCTGTAATCATGGTAGCATCCACATTCATCTAGAAGAGTTTAGAAACATATTATATTATTATTTACAATAAAAGTGACTCCAAAATGACACACTACATAATTTACCATTAATTTCTTTTGGGCACAAAATAATCTGAAACACAGCCAAAACAAAGAGCAAATTCATCCAACAAATTTGCAGAGTCACAAACTTGATGTAGTCATTGTGTGCTCTGAATATGAGACTAAATACTAAACTCTTGACTACTTTAATACACATATTAGTGAATTTGTCCAAGTACTTTTGCTCCCCTAAAATGGGGGGGACTATGTACAAAAAGTGCTGTAACGGTTCACCCGATATGGATGAAAATACCCTAAAATTAAAGCTGACAGTCTGCACTTTAACCTCATAGTCATTGTTTGATTTCAAATCCAAACCTTTGGAGTATAAAGCCAAAAAAAATAAAAATAAATGCTTCACTGTCCCAATAATTACAGTGTTTCTGAACATTGAGGCAAGTTAGCTGGCTAACTCACTGAACCTGCTTTGTAGTATTACCCCATAAGTTTGAACTTGTTGTCTCCTCACCTCATGACCCCGGTCTCTTCTCCTGTAAGGTTCTGCTTCTCGTCCGAACAGCGCCAGGAGCTCGTTGCTCTGCAGTGAAGGGGAACGGTACAGCATAGCCATCTCTGTGTTTCTCCTGTCCAAGCCTCTCACTTCTCCTGTTGTTGTTGTTGTTGTCTAATATTATTCGATGTCAGTTATTTTATTCCAAAAAGCATGTCTCGTAGGACCAGGTTACATCACTATGTAGTGTGCTGCTGATCTCACAAAGGGAATAGCACACTGACTGGAGTCAAGAAGTCACAGACACACACACACACACACATAAAACGGGATGATCCTCAGTCTTAAAGCCTGCATGCAGGAATCATGATTTTAATGTCAGGAGTGACACAGGCACAGACACACACAAAACACACAGATTTAATGTAATTCACCGGCTGTTCTGCATATGGCCGAGTTAGGACTTAACCGCGCTATAAGGCCTACAGACAATGATTCCCAGTGAGATATCCAGCCTGTATGTGTCCAGACAGTCAACGTCTCCAATCAGATTTACAGACAAACAAACACACTTAATTACAGTTGAAGTGTTGATCTGATTGGGTCTGGTTTAGGAGGGAGGCAGCATGTAGACACACCTTCTGCTCTGTTGCCGTGACAAACAGTAAGTCAGGAAGCAAAAGTCCAAGATTGCCTCTGAAATGGCACCCTATTCCACCTATATAGGGTTCTGGTCAAAAGTAGTGCACTATATAGGGACTAGGGTGTCTGAGATTACCTGACTTTGCCTGAGTTGACTTGACTTTACCTGACTTTGCCTGAGTTGACTTGGCTTTGCCTGACATTTCCTGAGTTGACTTGACTTTGCCTGAGTTGACTTGACTTTGCCTGAGTTTACCTGACTTTGCGTGAGTAGACTTGGCTTTGCCTGACTTTTCCTGAGTTGACTTGACTTTACCTGACTTTACCTGAGTTTACCTGAGTTTACCTGAGTTTTCCTGAGGCCACTCCAGTTTACCCTCCACTGGCCTACATAACTGTTGGGCACCTCATTTATAGTTCTCCTCCTGTGTGTTGATTCTCCCCAGACGACAGTGAAGGCTGCCAGGGCCTACCAGGGCCTACTCAGCTTACACTAATTACACCTGGCAGATAGATTTCAACTAGGCAGTATATAGACACACCTTCTGTTCTGTTGCTGTGGCAATAAGACAGTCATGAAGCATAAGTCCAATTTAGGGCTGGAACAAAACCCTGCAGAATGGTTAGGTTACCTGCATGTTGATTCTCCCCAGATGACACTGCCAGGGGCTACTGAGCTACACTCTTAGAAAAAAAGGTGCTATCTAGAACCTAAACGTGTTCTTCTGGGGAGAAGCTGTCCCATATGAGAACTCTTTGAATAACTATTTTTGGTTCCAGGTACTACCCTTTTTGGTTCCAGGTACAACCCTTTCCACAGAGGGTTCTACATGGAACCCAAAAGGGTTCTACCTGGAACCAGAAAGAGTTCTACCTGGAACCAGAAAGAGTTCTACCTGGAACCAAAAAGGGTTATCCTATGCAGACAGGCGAAGCACACTTTTAGAACCCTATTTTATAACATTTACATTTTAGTCATTTAGCAGACGCTCTTATCCAGAGCTACTTACAGTTAGTGAGTGCATACATTATTTTTCATACTGGCCCCCCGTGGGAATCGAACCCACAACCCTGGCATTGCAAACGCCATGCTCTACCAAATGAGCTACATCCCTGCCGGCCATTCCCTCCCCTACCCTGGACAAATTGTGCGCCGCCCCATGGGTCTCCCGGTCGCGGCCGGCTACGAAAGAGCCTGGATTCGAACCAGGATCTCTAGTGGCACAGCTAGCACTGCGATGCAGTGCCTTAGACCACCGCGACACTCGGGAGACTTATAAGAGTGTACCTGGACCTGCCAAGGCTACTCAGTTACCAGGGCCTACCAGGGGATACTCAGTTACCAGGGCCTACCAGGGGATACTCAGTTACCAGGGCCTACCAGGGGATACTCAGTTACCAGGGCCTACCAGGAACTACTCAGTTACCAGGGCCTACCAGGGGATACTCAGTTACCAGGGGCTACTCAGTTACCAGGGGCTACTCAGTTACCAGGGGCTACTCAGTTACCAGGGGCTACTCAGTTACCAGGGGGTACTCAGTTACTAGGGGCTACTCAGTTACTAGGGGCTACTCAGTTACCAGGGGCTACTCAGTTACCAGGGGCTACTCAGTTACCAGGGGGTATTCAGTTACCAGGGGCTACTCAGTTACCAGGGGCTACTCAGTTACCACGGGCTACTCAGTTACCAGGGGCTACTCAGTTACCAGGGGGTACTCAGTTACCACGGGCTACTCAGTTACCAGGGGCTACTCAGTTACCAGGGGGTACTCAGTTCCCAGGGGCTACTCAGTTCCCAGGGGCTACTCAGTTACCACGGGCTACTCAGTTACCAGGGGCTACTCAGTTACCACGGGCTACTCAGTTCCCAGGGGGTACTCAGTTACCACGGGCTACTCAGTTACCATGGGCTACTCAGTTACCAGGGGCTACTCAGTTACCAGGGGCTACTCAGTTATCAGGGCTTGCCAAGGCTACTCAGTTACCAGGGGCTACTCAGTTACCAGGGGCTACTCAGTTACCAGGGCTTGCCAAGGCTCCTCAGTTACCAGGCGCTACTCAGTTACCAGGGGCTACTCAGTTACCAGGGCTTGCCAAGGCTACTCAGTTATCAGGGGCTACTCAGTTACCAGGGGCTACTCAGTTACCAGGGGCTACTCAGTTATCAGGGGCTACTCAGTTATCAGGGGCTACTCAGTTCCCAGGGGCTACTCAGTTCCCAGGGGGTACTCAGTTACCAGGGGCTACTCAGTTACCAGGGGCTACTCAGTTATCAGGGGCTACTCAGTTATCAGGGGCTACTCAGTTCCCAGGGGCTACTCAGTTCCCAGGGGGTACTAAGTTACCAGGAGCTACTCAGTTACCAGGCCTGCCAAGGCTACTCAGTTACCAGGCCTTCCAAGGCTACTCAGTTACCAGGGGCTACTCAGTTACCAGGCCTTCCAAGGCTACTCAGTTGCCAGGCCTGCCAAGGCTACTCAGTTACCAGGCCTTCCAAGGCTACTCAGTTGCCAGGCCTGCCAAGGCTACTCAGTTACCAGGCCTTCCAAGGCTACTCAGTTACCAGGCCTTCCAAGGCTACTCAGTTACCAGGCCTGCCAAGGCTACTCAGTTATCAGGGCCTGCCAAGGCTACTCAGTTATCAGGGCCTGCCAAGGCTACTCAGTTATCAGGGCCTGCCAAGGCTACTCAGTTACCAGGCCTGCCAAGGCTACTCAGCTCAGTCACAGTAATGAAACTAGTCTGATGGATGTAAAGCAGGCTGATGGGTCTCACAACTAATCTCTTTACAGCAACATCTCTGTCCATCTGGGTCCAGTCTTGTAGCTTTATGGAATATGTCAATCATTCTGAGAGGGAGAGAGAGGGGAACTATACTGAGCAAAAATATAAACGCAACATGCAACAATTTCAGTTTAAGGAAACCAGTCAATTGAAATAAATAAATTAGGCACTAATCTATGGATTTCACATGACTGGGAATACAATATGCATCTGTTGGTCACAGATACCTCACAATGGGCCTCAGGATCTCGTCACGGTATCTATGCACAGACACATGCATACACACACACACGATAACATACGCACTATACACACACGTACACATGGATTTTGTATTGTAGATATGTGGTAGTGGTGGAGTAGGGGCCTGAGGGCACACAGTGTGTTGTGAAATATGTGAATTGTATCACTGCAATCACTACTTTTAGACTTTTACTCAAGTAGTATTTTATTGGGTGACTTTCACTTTTACTTGAGTCATTTTCTATTAAGGTATCTTTACTTTTACTCAAGTATGACAATTGAGTGCTTTTTCCACCACTTCCCCTAGCCTAGCTTAACCCTAACGTTTGCCACTTAGCTAGAATTCGTAACATAGCATACATTTTCCAA
>NW_025538930.1:0-15781 GCF_020615455.1 Coregonus clupeaformis | reverse complement strand
AGGCCATTAATCAACAGGAAAACGCTCATCCAGATGCAGCGCTCCTAGTGGCCGGGACTTTAATGCAGGGAAATCAACTGCTTCTAACGACTCCTACCAGCATGTTAAAATGTGCAACCAGAGGGAAAACCTAGACCACCTTTACTCCACACACAGAGACGCATACAAAGCTCCTCCCTCGTCATCGGCAAATCTGACCATAACCTATCCTCCTGACTGCTTTATAAGCAAAAACTGAAGCAGGAAGCACCCAGTGATTCAAGTTAATAAAAATGTGGTCAGATGACGAGATGCTAAGCTTACAGGACTGTTTTGCTAGTACAGACTGGAACATGTTCGGGATTCTTCAGACAGCATTGAGGAGTACACTACATCAGTCACTGGCTTCATCAATAAGTGCATCGATGATGCCGCCCCCACAGTGACCGGGACGTATATACCCCAACCAGAAGCCAGACATAGGAAACATCCGCGACTGACAAAAGGGTAGAGTTGCCGCTTTCAAGGAACGGGACTTCTAACCCGGACGCTTATAAGAAATCCGCATATGACTCCACGAAACCATCAAACAGGCAAAAGAAGTCAATACAGGTCTAAGATTGAATCATACTTTACACTGGCTCTGACGTCATTTTCGGATTGTGGCAGGGCTTGAAAACTATTACAGACTACAAAGGGAAGCACAGCTGCCAAGCTGCCCAGTGACACAAGCCCACAAGACGAGCTGCTAAACTACGTATGCTCGGCTTCGAGGCAAGCACCACTGAAGCATGCATGAGAGCACCAGCTGGTTCCGGGATGACTATGTGATCACGCTCTCCTCCGTGAGCCGATGTGAGTAAGACTTTGCCAGGTCAACATTCACAAGGCCGCAGGCCAGACGGATTACCAGGACGTGTACTCCGAGCATGTGCGACCAACTGGCAAGTGTCTTCTACTGGACATTTTCAACATGTCCCCACTGAGTCTCAACAACATGTTTGCCCACCACCATAGTCCCGTGCCTCCAAGAACTCTAAGATAACCTGCCTAAATGACTACCGACCCGTAGCACCATGGACGCCTGTAGCCAAGGAAGGCTTCTAAAAGACTGGTCATGGCTCACATCAACAGCATAATCCCAGAAACCCCAGACCCACTCCAATTTGCATAATGCCTTAACCAGATCCATAAATAGACCATAATCTCATCGCACTCCACACTTCTGCCTTTCCCACTGGACAAGAGGAACACCTACGTGAGAATGCTGGTCCATTGACTACAGCTCAGCATTCAACACCATATGTGCCCTCTAAGCTCATCACTAAGCCAAGGATCCTGGGACTAAACACTCCCTCTGCAACTGATCCTGACTTCCTGACGGCCGCCCCAGGTGGTAAGTGGTAGCAAACAACACATCTGCCACACTGATCCTCCAACACGGGGGCCACCCTTCAGGGGTGCGGTGGCTCAGTCCCCTCCTGGGGCCTCTGTTCACCCACACTGCATGGCCAGACAGACCTGAAAACACCATCATTAAGTTTGCCGACTCACAACAGTGGTAGGCCCAATCCCGACAACGAAGGAGACAGCCTAGCAGGGAGGAGGTCAGAGATCTGGCCGTGTGGTTCCAGGACAACAACCCCTCCTCAACGTGACCAAGACAAAGGAGATAGATTTTGTGGACTACAGGAAAAAAGAGGACTGAGCACGCCGCCATTCTCATCGACGGGGCTGTAGTGGAACAGGTTGAGAGCTTCAAGTTCCCTTGGTGTCCACATCACCAACGGAACTATCATGGTCCAAATACACTCAAGACAGTCGTGGAAGAGGGCAATTTCCGACAAAGCCTATTCCCTCTCAGGAGACTAAAAAAGATTTGGCATGGGTCCTCAGATCCTCAAAATTCTGCATGGAAGCTGCACCATCGAGGCATCCTGACTGGTTGCATCACCGGGCCTGGTATGGTAAAATGCTTGGCCTCTGACTCTCGCCACTACAGAGTGGTAGTGCGTACGGCCCAGTACATCACTGGGGCAAAGCTCCTTGCCATTCAGGACCTCTATACCAGGCGGTAAGCCAGAGGAAGGCCCCCTAAAATTAAGCCACAAGACTCCAGCCACCCTAGTCATAGACTGCCCTCTGCTACCGCACCGCAAGCGGAAATGGGAGCGCCAAGTCTAGGTCCAAAAGACTTCTCAACAGCTTCTACCCCCTAAGCCATAAGACTCCTGAACAGCTACAATCATGGCTACCCGACTATTTGCACTGCCCCCCACTCCCATCCTTTACTACTGCTACTCTGTTAAGCATTTATGCATAGTCACTTTAACTCTACCCACATGTACATATTACTTCAACTACTTCAACCAGCCGGTGCCCCCGCACATTGACTCTGCAAACGGTACCCCCTGTATATAGCCTCTACTGTCACTTTATTTTACTGTATATATAGCTCCCTACTGTCACTTTATTTTACTTCTGCTCTCTTTTTTTTTTCTTTCAACACTTTTTTTGTTGTTGTTTTATTCTTACTTTTTTTGTTGCAAATAAAATGCACTGATTAAGGGCTGTAAGTAAGCATTATCTACTGTAATGTCTGCACCTGTTGTGACCGGGCATGTGACCACTAAAATTTGATTTGATTTGATTTGATTTGAACTCTGGGTGTTCCATTCCTGTGGCGGTCCCCATGAGAGCCGTGTTTCCATCATAGCTGCTTGATGGTTTTTGCGACTGCACTTTTTCCGTATTGACTGACCTTCATGCCCTAAAGTAATGATGGACTGTCGCTTCACTTTGCTTATTTGAGCTGTTCTTTGCTAAAATATGGACTTGGTCTATTACCAAATAGGGCTAGACTTCCTAGAGCTGGCCGCCCAAAACTAGCAATCCTGGGGGAGAAGGGCCTTTGAGGTGACCAAGAACCCAATGGCTCATCTGACAGAGCTCCAGACTTCTCTGGTGTGAGTATGGGAGAACCTTTCAGAAGGACGAAAGTATGGTGGTGGGCAGCAGGGACTGGGAGACTAGAAGGGATTGAGGGAAATAATGTAACAGAGCAAAGCACTGAGATCCTTGATGAAAACCTGCTCCAGAGCACTCATGACCCCAGACTGGGGTGAAGTTTACCTTCCAACAGGACAATGACCCTAGATAATGTAGAGTGGCTTGGGACAAGTCTCTGAATATCCTTGGAGGCCCAGCCTTGAACCCGCAAAAGCATTGAGAGGATCTGCAGAGAAGAATTGGAGAAACTCCCCAAATGCTGCAACGTAAAGCAAAACGGGAGAAAGCTGAAATCAAGGCAATACTTTCCAAAATGCTGTATGTATGTCAGTGCTCTGGAGGTGAGAGCGCTTGTGCAATGATACACAAGCAGCTCTCCAACCATCAAAACTATCTTGCCAGTCAACAAACTTTGACTATACTGTCGCCTCCCAGAACAGATCTAGCTAGGTTTGACTTGTCAGAAAGCTAGCCCTAGCCCTTGATTACGGAGTCCAATTCCATTGCATTACATTGGGTCATTGGACGTCCCCTTTAGCCTCTGTGATGGGAAATGCCCGACACTCGGACACTGTCCCAAATGCCGGTCTAAACGCAAATATGCCTTCGCACACCGATACAGTTTTGGGAAACATTTGGAAATGAACTTTTAATATGAACGAGAAAGATTTGTTTTTATACTAAATATACACTTACTGTACGCAGTTTAGCAAAGTTGTACCTTCTAGACACAGCCTACAGCCACAAGCTGCACGGCACCTCCCCTTCACTCCTTGCGTTCCCATTTCAATTGGACCATTCCATTCCACATTTCCGGTCGGAAGAAGGTGTTACTCAAAACACAGCAGAGTTTTCAATACTCTTTCGCTGGTATGAAAAGTTCAGTTCCAAATGTTTCAAAACCATATCGCAATGAGGACTATTAACGTTCCTAAACTTTGAAACAGAGCTTTGGGATTGTAGTTCACATTAGGGTCTCAACTTTGGTTTTAGGTGGGGGGTGGGGGCATAATACCTATATATTTTTTATCCAGTTGAATAAACATACTCCAAACAGCCTATCCGACCACTCTGGAGGCGTCCGCATGCCCAAAGCACACCGTAGCCTCGATAAATTATAAAACTGGGGCTTTGGCTCAAGATAACTATAATTTCCTTAACAGAGTTTCATTTTTACAATGGCTGTGGTGGATAGCAATTTCAGTAATTTAGGTAATGCAGCTAACTTCAGCCAGTAGCTCGCTAACTGTTGCTCAATTGGGCTGTCATTCTGAAGCCTTGGCAAGCTGGCAATGGCTGTCATCTGAAGCCCTTGGTCAAAACCCAGCGTTTCGTGATCATCTTGATCCAAAACATAAATAGTTCTAAATAATGAGATTGCATTTTACAGGACACTAAACGTTTAAAAGCTAACCTTTCATGTGTGTTGTTATTTCGAGTTATCCTCGATGCTCCTCAAAACAACAGGATCAGTTTATGCTCAACAGCAGGGGAGAATGGGGTAAGTTGAGCCAAAGGGGTAAGTTGAGCTAACCTTTGTTTTTAGGAAACTATACACTAAATTAATCATTTGACAAAATATTTAGGAAGAGGTCATCATTTCATTAAGTCTGTGAAGGAATAAACCACATGGAAAAAGTGGTAAGCAAGTTCGGTAAAAAAATCAGATTTTCATCAAGTGAAATAAATGTATTGTGCTAGAGGTTTCATGATGCTTGTACCTAAACCAGTGCTTGACTTGGACTGAAATAGGTGCCGGTACTAATTTTGGGTGCCGGTACTGTTTACGTTTAGATGCAGGAGCTACACATTACTTTTCTATAAGAGGAACAGGAGCTCAAGCAGTAGAACTTTGAGGTGCCGGTACTCTGCTCCGGTGAGCTCCTGTCCAAGTCAAGCACTGATCTAAACCAAAGTAGATAATTTAAAGATTGTTCTACACATCAGTTGGGGTCTCCATAAGCTTCAATATGAGGTCCTAAACCTAGTATGAAAGTGTAGCTGTGTGGGCTAATATAGTCAAAATGTTTGCCTTGGGGTAGTCTTGCAGTTGCCATATCTCCAAAATCACATCGTTGTCGCAGACAGATTTTGTATTGCTGAAACAGTTTGAATTGTCCGGCTGGCTCCCAACTGCAAGATTTTGATTGAATGTTACATTTCCCAAGAACCCTCCCCCCACACACCTGTAGAAGGGGTGCTGTGTGTTACATGTATGGCTAGCATTGTAGACCATTTCTCCCCTCTTGCTGCAGCTTTAATTCATCTGGAAACAACTAGAGAAATGCTGTGAAAACCAGCATGCCGCAAACCTTCTAGAATGTTTGTCACCAGTGCTTGTTTAGTTGACATATTTTGTCCTCACGCACTGTTGCTCGACAGTGAGCACTTCTGAGCTCCCGCCCAAGCAAGGCATTTGATTGCTTTGATGTGTTGCAAGGTGTCACTGATTTACACCGGGTTCCGACCCCCTCTTTAGCTGATTTCTGCCTGGGAAGCCTGGTTTGCGACAAAGCTAGCCTTGAGGTAAGTTGAGCCAATGGCCATGGGGTGTTGAGCGAATGGTTGAGCTAATGGCAAGTTGAGCAAATTGAAATGTTTTCTTCCCAGGCGTAATGCAAGACATTATCGCTGGGATATGAGGTAACTATAAGGGCCTATGTTAAAAGGGTAAAATATTATGAAGTGTTTGTTAGGTGTAATGCCTGTGTTAAAAGATGCTTAAACGGAAACTGCACCCGCTGAATTGGCCTCGAGAAATGCATCAAGAAATGCTGGTGGCCACAACAGAAAAACGTGTTGTCTTGGGGGTGTGGTTTGATGTGGGTGTTTCTTGGGTATGTCCTTGCCACCACTAAGACACACCCATCTGTCAGAACCTTGCCCGCAGCTGTTTCCCCCACTCAATCACAACAAACAAACCTCCTGCAGGTTGGAGTTCAATAACTACAAATAAAATAAAATCTAACTTTATTTGCCACATGCGTGAATACAACAGCTGTAGACATTACAGTGAAATGCTTACTTACAAGCCCTTAACCAACAATCCAGTATTTAAAGAAAATAACAAGTGTTAAGTAAAAAATAGATAAGTCAAAAATAAAATAATATATAAAATAACAGTAGGGAGGCTATATACAGGGGATACCGGTACAGAGTCAATATGCGGGGGCACCGGTTAGTCGAGGTAATGAGGTAATATGTATATGTGGGTAAAGTTAAAGTGACTATGCACAAATAATAAACAGAGTAGCAGCAGCGTAAAAGAGGGGGTTGGGGTGGGGTGGGTGGGGTGGGGGCAATGCAAATATTCCGAGTAGCCATGATTAGCTGTTCAGGAGTCTTATGGCTTGAGGGTAGAAGCTGTTAAGACAGCCTTTTGACCTAGACTTGGCACTCCGGTGCCGCTTGCCATGCGGTAGAAGAGAAAACAGTCTATGACTAGGGTGGCTGGAGTCTTTCGATAATTTTTAGGGCCTTCCTCTGACACCGCCTGGTATAGAGGTCCTGGATGGCAGGAAGCTTGGCCACAGTGATGTACTGGGCCATAAACACTACCCTCCTGTAGTGCCTTGCGTTCGGAGGTCGAGCAGTTGCCATACCAGGCGGTGATGCAACCAGTCAGGATGCTCTCGATGGTGCAGCTGTAGAATTTTTTTAGGATCTGAGGACCCATGCTCGAAATCTTTTCAGTCTCCTGAGGGGGAAATAGGCTTTGTCATGCCCTCTTCACGACTGTCTTGGTGTGTTTGAACCATGATAGTTTGTTGGTGATGTGGACACCAAGGAACTTGAAACTCTCGAGCTGTTCCACTACAGCCCCGTCGATGACAATGGGGGCGTGCTCAGTCCCTTTTTTTTCCTGTAGTCCACCATTATCTCCTTTGTCTTGGTCACGTTCTGGGAGAGGTTGTTATCCTGGCACCACATGGCCAGGTCTCTGACCTGCTCCCTATAGGCTGTCTCATCGTTGTCGGTGATCAGGCCTACCACTGTTGTGTCGTTGGCAAACTTAATGATAGTGTTGTAGTCGTGCCTGGCCATGCAGTCATGGGTGAACAGGGAGTACAGGAGGGGACTGAGCACGCACCGTGAGGGCCCCCCGTGTTGAGGATCAGCGTGGCAGATGTGTTGTTACCTACCCTTACCACCTGGGGGCGGCCCGTCAGGAAGTCCAGGATCCAGTTGCAGAGGGAGGTGTTTAGTCCCAGGGTCCTTAGCTTAGTGATGAGCTTTGAGGGCACTATGGTGTTGAACGCTGAGCTGTAGTCAAATAGAATTCTCACGTAGGTGTTCCTCTTGTCCAGTTGGGAAAGGGCAGTGTGGAGTGCAATAGAGATTGCATCATCTGTGGATCTGTTGGGGCGGTATGCAAATTGGAGTGGGTCTAGGATTTCTGGGATAATGGTGTTGATGTGAGCCATGACCAGCCTTTCAAAGCACTTCATGGCTACAGACGTGAGTGCTACGGGTCAGTAGTCATTTAGGCAGGTTATCTTAGTGTACTTGGGCACGGGGGACTATGGTGGTCTGCTTGAAACATGTTGGTATTACAGACTCAGTCAGGGACATGTTGAAAATGTCAGTTAAGACACTTGCCAGTTGGTCAGCGCATGCTCGGAGTACAAGTCCTGGTAAACCGTCTGGCCCTGTGGCCTTGTGAATGTTGACCTGCTTAAAAGTCTTACTCACATCGGCTACGGAGAGCGTGATCACATAGTCATCCAGAACAGCTGATGCTCTCATGCATGCTTCAGTATTGCTTGCCTCGAGCGAGCATAGAAGTGATTTAGCTTGTCTGGAAGGCTTGTGTCACTGGGCAGCTCACGGCTGTGCTTCCCTTTGTAGTCTGTAATCGTTTTCAAGCCCTGCCACATCCAACGAGCGTCGGAGCCGTGTAGTACCATTCAATCTTAGTCCTGTATTGACTCTTTGCCTGTTTGATGGTTCGTCGGAGGGCATGGCAGGATTTCTTATAAAGCGTCCGGGTTAGAGTCCCGCTCCTTGAAAGCGGCAGCTCTACCCTTTCAGCTCAGTGCGGATGTTGCCTGTAATCCATGGCTTCTGGTTGGGGTATGTACGTGACGGTCACTTATTGATGAAGCCAGTGACTGATGTGGTGTACTCCTCAATGATATCAGAAGAATCCCGGAACATATTCCAGTCTGTGCTAGCAAAACAGTCCTGTAGCTTAGCATCTGCGTCATCTGACCACTTCCTTATTAACCGAGTCTCTGGTGCTTCCTGCTTTAGTTTTTGCTTATAAGCAGGAATCAGGAGGATAGAATTATGGTCATATTTGCCAAATGGAGGGCGAGGGAGAGCTTTGTACGCGTCTCTGTGTGTGGAGTAAAGGTGGTCTAGAGTTTTTACAGTTTTTAATGTCCCATTGGTAGGATAACCTTAATCTTAGGTCGTCCAATTTAATAGGATTGATGGAAGAGGCAGTTTACTCGCTCGCCGTCGGATCCTTACAAGGCACCTACGTCCACAATATCTCAGTCTCTTTCTCTATGCGAATGACGGGGATTTGGGCCTGTCGGGTGTCTGTAGGATATCGCTACGTCCGATTCGTTTAAGAAAAATCTGTCCTGATATCCAGAAGCTCTTTTTGGTCATAAGAGACGTTGGCAGAAATATTATGTACAGAATAAATTACAAAAATGTGAAAAAAACACATAATAGTACAATTGGTTAGAGGGCTGTAAAAACGGCAGCCATCTTCATCGGTGCCATTCATCTAAATGGCAGATGTATGGTGAGAGTGCCGGAGGAAGCTTTGAATAGTACAGTAGCCTACAGAGTAATATGAAAGGAATACAATTTCTGAATTTATGGAGTGGGGGGAAAAAATATTTAGTCAGCCACCAATTGTGCAAGTTCTCCCACTTAAAAAGATGAGAGAGGCCTGTAATTTTCATCATAGGTACACGTCAACTATGACAGAAAATCACATTGTAGGATTTTTTATGAATTTATTTGCAAATTATGGTGGAAAATAAGTATTTGGTCACCTACAAACAAGCAAGATTTCTGGCTCTCACAGACCTGTAACTTCTTCTTTAAGAGGCTCCTCTGTCCTCCACTCGTTACCTGTATTAATGGCACCTGTTTGAGCTTGTATCAGTATAAAAGACACCTGT
Source organism: Coregonus clupeaformis (assembly GCF_020615455.1). Lineage (NCBI taxonomy): Eukaryota > Metazoa > Chordata > Actinopteri > Salmoniformes > Salmonidae > Coregonus > Coregonus clupeaformis. The sequence goes on along the minus strand of NW_025538930.1, from coordinate 6,650 downwards.
CCACAACCTCAAACAGTCACACTCCAAACTCCACTATGGCCAAGACCAAAGATCTGTCAAAGGACACCAGAAACTAAATTGTAGACCTGCACTAGGCTGGGAAGACTGAATCTGCAATAGGTAAGCAGCTTGGTTTGAAGAAATCAACTGTGGAAGCAATTATTAGGAAATGGAAGACATACAAGACCACTGATAATCTCCCTCGATCTCGGGCTCACGCAGATCTCACCCCCGTGGGGCTCAAAATGATCACAAGAACGGTGAGCAAAATCCCAGAACCACACGGGGGGACCTAGTGAATGACCTGCAGAGAGCTGGGACCAAAGTAACAAAGCCTACCATCAGTAACACACTACACCGCCAGGAACTCAAATCCTGCAGTGCCAGACGTGTCCCCCTGCTTAAGCCAGTACATGTCCAGGCCCGTCTGAAGTTTGCTAGAGTGCATTTGGATGATCCAGAAGAGGATTGGGAGAATGTCATATGGTCAGATGAAACCAAAATATAACTTTTTTGGTAAAAACTCAACTCGATGCGGTGTTTGGAGGAAAGGAATGCTGAGTTGCATCCAAAGAACACCATACCTACTGTGAAGCATGGGGGTGGAAACATCATGCTTTGGGGCTGTTTTTTTCTGCAAAGGGACCAGGACGACTGATCCGTGTAAAGGAAAGAATGAATAAGGGGGCCATCGTATCGTGAGATTTTGAGTGAAAACCTCCTTCCATCAGCAAGGGCATTGAAGATGAAACGTGGCTGGGTCTTTCAGCATGACAATGATCCCAAACACACCGCCCGGGCACACGAAGGAGTGAAGCCGTAAGAAGCATTTCAAGGTCCTGGAGTGTGCCTAGCCAGTCTCCAGATCTCAACCCCATAGAAAATCTTTGGAGGGGAGTTGAAAGTCCGTGTTGCCCAGCGACAGCCCCAAAACATCACTGCTCTAGAGGAGATCTGCATGGAGGAATGGGCCAAAATACCATTAACAGTGTGTGAAAACCTTGTGAAGACTTACAGAAAACGTTTGACCTGTGTCATTGCCAACAAAGGGTATATAACAAAGTATTGAGAAACTTTTGTTATTGACCAAATACTTATTTTCCACCATAATTTGCAAATAAATTCATTAAAATCCTTCTGGATTTTTCTTTTCTCATTTTGTCTGTCATAGTTGACGTGTACCTATGATGAAAATTACAGGCCTCTCTCATCTTTTTAAGTGGGGAGAACTTGCACAATTGGTGGCTGACTTAATAATTTTTTCCCCACTGTAGATCAAACAATCAAATAATTGTATTTGTCACATGCTTCGTAAACAACACGTGTAGACTAACAATGGGGAAATGCTTACTTCACGGGCCCTTCCCCAAAATGCAGAGAAAAACAATAGAAAAAGAATAACACAAGGAATAAATACACAATGAGTAACATTAACAAGATATTCTAAACCAAAAGATTATTATTTTTCTAAACTAAATAACTTTCAAATGTAGTAACAGGTCCATGTAGAATAACCAACCCTTTACATAATACCATAGAAGTAATGTTCTGCTAATATAACAATGTGCACCTTTCATCTTTCAATTCCCAGCCGATACAGATACTGTGCCTATCGGCATTTTGTCTGGTTAATGGGGGCTACCTTGGAAACATGTCAGAGTGGTCATACAGTGCATTTGGAAAGTATTCAGACCCTTGACTTCTCCATATTTTGTCACGTTATAGCCTTATTATGAAATTGATTAACTTGGGTTTTTTCCTCATCAATCTACACACAATACCCCATAATGACTAATAAAAAATTTTTTAACGGAAATATCAAATTTACATAAGTATTCAGACCCTTTACTCAGTACTTTGTTGAAGCACCTTTGGTAGCGATTACAGCCTCAAGTCTTCTTGGGTACGATACCACAAGCTTGGCACACCAGTATTCACAGAGTTTCTCCCATTCTTCTCTGCAGATCCTCTCAAGCTCTGTCAGGTTGGATGGGGAGCATCGCTTCACAGCAATTTTTTGATGTGAGAATGTGTTTATCCTCCTGCAAACTTTAGACCATGCGTCGCATATTTTCTATTGGTTAAAGTATTGCATTGCAAGAAGGCAAAAGTAGTAGCCTTGTGCAAATGAGAATATATGACACTCTTATTCACTAACAAAATAACTGGTAGCCTATGTAAATATAATAACAAGATGTAAACATTTGCTGTTAGTAAGAAGAGCGATTCTTTTGGATTCTAAAATAATTAGAAACAGGCATACAGTGCCTTGCAAAAGTATTCATCCTCCTTGGCGTTTTTCCTATTTTGTTGCATTACAACCTGTAATTTAAATGGATTTCTATTTGGATTTCATGTAATGGACATACACAAAATAGTCCAAAATTGTGAAGTGAAATGAAAAAAATTACTTATTTCAGAAAAATCTAAAAAATAAATAATGGAAAAGTGGTGCGTGCATATGTAGTCACGCCCTTTGCTATGAAGCCCCTAAATAAGGTGCAACCAATTACCTTCAGAAGTCACATAATTAGTTAAATAAAGTCCACCTGTGTGCAATCTAAGTGTCACATGATCTCAGTATATATACACCTGTTCTGAAAGGCCCCAGAGTCTGCAACACCACTAAGCAAGGGGCACCACCAAGCAAGCGGCACCATGAAGACCAAGGAGCTCTCCAAACAGGTCAGGGACAAAGTTGTGGAGAAGTACAGATCAGGGTTGGGTTATAAAAAAATATCTGAAACTTTGAACATCCCACGGAGCACCATTAAATCCATTATTAAAAAATTGAAAGAATATGGCACCACAACAAACCTGCCAAGAGAGGGTCGCCCACCAAAACTCACGGACCAGGCAAGGTGGGCATTAATCAGAGAGGCAACAAAGAGACCAAAGATAACCCTGAAGGAGCTGCAAAGCTCCACAGCGGAGATTGGAGTATCTGTCCATAGGACCACTTTAAGCCGTACACTCCACAGAGCTGGGCTTTACGGAAGAGTGGCCAGAAAAAAGTCATTGCTTAAAGAAAAACATAAGCAAACACATTTGGTGTTCACCAAAAGGCACGTGGGAGACTCCCCAAACATATGGAAGAAGGTACTCTGGTCAGATGAGACTAAAATTGAGCTTTTTGGCCATCAAGGAAAATGCTATGTCTAGCGCAAAGCCAACACCTCTCATCACCCCGAGAACACCCACAGTGAAGCATGGTGGTGGCAGCATCATGCTGTGGGAATGTTTTTAATCGGCAGGGACTGGGAAACTGGTCAGAATTGAAGAAATGATGGATGGCGCAAATTCTTGTGGGAAACTTGTTTCAGTCTTCCAGAGATTTGAGACTGGGACGGAGGTTCACCTTCCAGCAGGACAATGACCCTAAGCATACTGCTAAAGCAACACTCGAGGTTTAAGGGGTAACATTTAAATGTCTTGGAATGGCCTAGTCAAAGCTCAGACCTCAATCCAATTGAGAATCTGGTATAACTTAAAGATTGCTGTAGACCAGCAGAACCCATCCAACTTGAAGGAGCTGGAGCAGTTTTGCCTTGAAGAATGGGCAAAAATCCCAGTGGCTAGATGTGCCAAGCTTATAGAGACATACCCCAAGAGACTTGCAGCTGTAATTGCTGCAAAAGGTGGCTCTGCAAAGTATTGACTTTGGGGGATTGAATAGTTATGCACGCTCAAGTTTTTTGTTTTTTTGTCTTATTTCTTGTTTGTTTCACAATAAAAAAATATTTTGCATATTCAAAGTGGTAGGCATGTTGTGTAAATCAAATTAAACAAACCCCCCAAAAATCCATTTTAATTCCAGGTTGTAAGGCAACAAAATAGGAAAAATGCCAAGGGGGGTGAATACTTTCGCAAGCCATTTTATATTTCCTATTATTTATTGCATTTTCATGATCATTACAGAATAAATTCCTCATATTTTCTGACTGTGTCACGCCCTGACTCTGGGGACTCTTATTTGTTGAGTCAGGGTGTGATTTTCTATGTGGTGTAGATCTATGTTTATAGTCTAGTAATTCTAGATCTATGTTGGCCGGTGTGGTTCCCAATCAGAGGCAGCTGTCGCTCGTTGTCTCTGATTGGGGACCATACTTAGGCAGCCTATTGGCACTAGTGTGTTGTGGGATCTTGTTCCGTGTGAGGTATGTTGTTTGTGTACCTTGGACTTCACGTTTCGTTTAGTTTGTTGTTTTGTCGTTGTTTATTCTGTTCAAATAAACATGTATGCATATCACGCTGCGCCTTGGTCTGACCCGTCTATGAACGAACGTGACAGAAGATCCCACCAAACACGGACCAAGCAGCGTGCCCAGGCGGAGAGAGTAGCCATGTCACCGGTGGGCAATTGGTGGTCATGGGAGGAGATATTTGCAGGGAAAGGGCCATGGGCGAAGGTAGATGCCCAGGCAGGAGAGGAGCAACGGCAACACAGAGGACGCTGGTCGAGGAAGAAGCCAGAGAGACAGCCCCAATAAATTTTTTGCAGGGGGCTAAAAGGGTGGTTGGTGGAGCCTAGTGTTAGAGCAGAGCCAACTCCCCGTACTCATGCGAGGAAGCGTGTGACTGGGCAGGCTCCGTGTTATGCGGAGCTGCGTACTGTGTCGCCAGTGTGCCGGCACAGTCCTTATGTCCTGTGCTAGCACCACGCACGTGCCGTGCGAAGATGGGCATCCAGCCAGGACGGGGTGTGCGGCTCAACGCTCCTGGTCTCCAGTACGCCTCTCGGTCCCCGCATATCCTGCGCCGGGTTCTACGTACTGTAGCCAGTACGCGTGCACAGCCCTGTGCGTCCTGTGCTAATGCCTCACACATACTGTGCGGAAGTAGGCATCCAGCCAGGACGGGTTGTGCCAGCTCTCCGCTTCAGACCACCAGTCCGCCTCCACAGTCCGGTACGGCCCGTTCCTGCTCCTCGCACCAAGCCAGTGGTGCGCGTCCCCAGCCCGGTCCGGCCTGTTCCTGCTCCTCGCACCAAGCCAGTGGTGCGCGTCGCCAGCCCGGCAAGGCCTGTTCCTGCTCCTCACACCAAGCCAGTGGTGCGCGTCACCAGCCCGGCCCGGCCTGTTCCTGCTCCATGCACCAAGCCAGTGGTGCGCGTCGCCAGCCCGGCCCGCCTGTTCCTGCTCCTCGCACCAAACCAGTGGTGCGTGTCGCCAGCCCGGCCCGGCCTGTTCCTGCTCCTCACACCAAACCAGTGGTGCGAGTGTTCCTAGTCCGGTTCGGCCCGTGCCGGCTCCTCGCACCAGACCAGTGGTGAGTGTGTCCAGTCCGGCACGGCCCGTGCCCGTTCCACCGGTGCCTGTCCAGCTCCGGTCAGCGGCTCCAGTCCGGAGCCTGTGCAGTCCGCTCCACCGGTGCCCGGTCCAGCTCCGGTCAGCGGCTCCAGTCCAGACCCAGACGTCAGCCCCTCTCCAGGTTCGGGGTCTCCCCACACCAGGGTCCAGACAGGGCTTGGAGTGAGTGGGAGGAAGGAGAGGGGGAAGCAGCGCGCCGAGGTCCAGACCAGACCAGGGGGCGCAACAGGAGGCGGAGAATAGGTGGTTGTCACGCCCGGAGCCGGATCCGCCTCCGCGGCGGAATGACCACCCGGCCCCTACCCTGTTAGGTAAAGGTTGTGCGGTGGAGTCCGCACCCGTGGGGGTGGGGGGGGGGTGGGGGGTACTGTCACGCCCTGACTCTGGGGACTCTCTTATTTGTTGAGTCAGGGTGTGATTTTCTATGTGGTGTAGATCTATGTTTATAGTCTAGTAATTCTAAATCTATGTTGGCCGGTGTGGTTCCCAATAAGAGGCAGCTGTCGCTCGTTGTCTCTGATTGGGGACCATACTTAGGCAGCCTATTGGCACTAGTGGGTTGTGGGATCTTGTTCCGTGTGAGGTATGTTGTTTGTGTACCTTGGACTTCACGTTTCGTTTCGTTTGTTGTTTTGTCGTTGTTTATTCGGTTCAAATAAACATGTATGCATATCACGCTGCGCCTTGGTCTGACCCGTCTATGAACGAACGTGACAGACTGTGATGGTTTCACACTTGCGAAATAGCTTATAGGCCTACAACAAGAACTAGAGAACTAGAGTTCAATGTGTCAAATCGGAGGGCCTGTTGTCTGGACCTATGGCAGTCTCTATGGGGGTGCTACAGGGTTCAATTCTTGGGCCGACTCTTTTCTCCGTGTATATCAATGATGTCGCTCTTGCTGCTGGTGACTCTCAGATCCACCTCTACGCAGATGACACCATTTTGTATACATCTGGCCCTTCATTGGACACTTCAATGCCATACAAAAAATGTAATACAACACTCCTTCAGTAGCCTCCAACTGCTCTTAAACACTAGTAAAACTAAATGCATGCTCTTCAATCGAACGCTGCTGGCCCCTGCCCACCCGACTAGAATCACTACTCTCGACGGGTCTGACCTAGAGTATGTGGACAACTACAAATACCTAGGTGTCTGGTTAGACTGTAAACTCTCCTTCCAGACTCACATTAAGAATCTCCAATCCAAAGTTAAATCTAGAATCGGTTTCCTATTTTGCAATAAAGCCTCCTTCACTCATGCTGCCAAACATGCCCTCGTAAAACTGACTATCCCTACCGATCCTTGACTTCGCGATGTCATTTGGCACAAAATAGC
>NW_025538929.1:0-15786 GCF_020615455.1 Coregonus clupeaformis | reverse complement strand
TTCCCATTAAGAACTCCAGCCCCTGCCAAGTGTCCTCCACCTTTCCGATAAATAAATCTGTTACGGTCCTGGGACTGGAGCTATTGGAAGGTTTGGTCCTGGCTTTAGCGATTTTAGCCCTCATTTTTGATGGATGCCTTTAGGCCTATTCCTATAGTATTAAGTCCCTATGGCCTATTCATTGATCTCTATATATTATGTGTTTTGACAATAAAACATAGTAGAAGTTAGTTTTTAAATAATGTGGTTAAGATGGCGCCTATAAAAAAGGTTGATAATGGCGCTGTTGGAACTTTATTCGCCAATTGGATGACTTCATCTTCAATTTATTTACATAAAAATGAAAATAGACTACTTTTTAGATTTGGGGAGAAAACATAAGAGGGAAAAATGTCTCCTGTCAGTGAATACTGCTCACTAATAGTAATGACAGTCCTAAGGATGTTTCTGTAACTTCGCTCGAATTAATTAGGTCTGCAATCCATCAGCTTGTAGCCTCGCAGCTCCATTCAAGGTATTTCAGCATCTGGTTCATCCCAGCAATTTGAATCAGTTTGATGGTTTAAATCGACTTCCTTTCAGCCTTTCGGACAAGAATAACAAAGCAATTTGCCAGAGCCATCTCTTGATTGTTATTAGCAGCACCTTCATCTTAAAACCCGTTTTTTTACTCCCATATTACTTCCAAATTAGATACCTGTGTTAAAGGGACAGGGACACTTTTTGGTTTTATTGTTAATGCCACGCTCCGAATCCTCCTGAAATCCTTTTATTCATGACAAGATCTCAGGATCTCCTCAGCATAATCCCCCTCTAAAAGTTTTCAACCTGTCAGTTCTCTCTAAAAGCTGTATCAATTCCCGCTCTTCTCTCTCCACTCAATCCCTTTCTCTCTTCTCACCCCCCACTTTTCTCTTGCTCTCTCCTATCCTTCTCACTGCCCCCCACTTTCTCCCTTGTCTCTCTCTCTTCCTCACCCCCAATTTTCTCCCTTGTCTCTCTATCCTTCTCCACCCCCCACTTTTCTCCCTTGTCTCTCTATCCTTCCCTCACCCCCACTTTTTCTCCCTTGTCTCTCTATCCCTTCTCACCCCCCCACCTTTCTCCCTTGTCTCTCTATCCTTTCTCACCCTCTTTTGCTATCCTTTTCTGTTCTTCGATTTGTACCTTTTCCCCCATTATTTTTTCCTCTTCTTTTCTCTCCTCACCCCCTTTCTCTTCTCCCTCTCCCTTCTCTCAGCTTCCTCCTCTCCCTCTCTCTCACCCTCTCTCTCTCCTCTCTCTCTCTCTCTCTCTCTCTCTCTCTCTCTCTCCCTCTCCTCTATTTCCTCACCCCTCTCCCTCTCCTTCTCTTTCTCCACTTCTCTCTCTCTCTCTCTCTCACTGACTCTCTCTCTCTCTCTCTCTCTCTCTCTCTCTCTCTCTCTCTCTCTCTCTCTCTCTCTCTCTCTCTCTCTCTCTCTCTCTCTCTCTCTCCTCTCTCTCTCTCTCTCTCTCTCTCTCTCTCTCTCTCTCTCTCTCTCTCTCTTTTCCTTCTCACTCTTCTCCCTTCTCACTGCCTCTCATCTCTCTCCTCTGGCCCGGATCCCTCAGCACAAGGACCCCATTGTATAGTCCTAATCCAGAGGCAACACAGCTTTAGCGACATGGAGGGGATAAAAGGCCCATCAAGCCCACAACTTTATGGGGGCAAATCTCTCCCTAATCCCTCGCTTTTTCTGAATAAAAGCCCCTCTGCCTTAATCCACCTTCGCTTGAAAAAATACAAAAGAGGGGGGTAAAAAATAAAACACTCTGGAGGTTGAGCTCAGACCCAAAGGACTGAATTTCCTGGAGAAACTAACCATTACTGACAAACTTTTGTCATCAGTTACTAAGATTGCCTCCGGATAACCACAAAAAGCATTGAGTTCTTGCATGCTTTTGCTTAGTTTACAGTTTGTATTTCTCTTGAGAGAGATGGTTGTCATGTTGTTGACTCAGTTTTTAGAGGCAGTGAGATGAGAATCTCTGCTCTGAAATGATCAACTTCACGTACTAGTCATTCAGGGGGCAGTTTTATATTGCTGTCCGTAGCAACATGCTTCAACTTAACGCTCCTAGGTCAAAAGCTGGTCCAGTATGACTCACAGCCTGGGTATGTCATTTTGAGTCAACTTTATTTCTGACACAAAGTGTGTGAGGTGTTACAAGTTTGAATTACATGGGTTTCTGTGCACTATCATAGCAGAAATGGCATGCCTATAAGTGTTAAAAGTATCGTAACTGCGTCCCCAAAAGTGTTGGAAATGTCAGCATATCCAGTCATTGTCTAACAATGGCTTCTTCAGTCCTTTCAGCTGCTGTGGCCTTTATACTCCCAGTTAGTCCTGTAGGATGAGAGGGCTCATTAAGGGGGAATGATTGAGAGCTCAGGGCTCAACCTCATTACTGACTGGGTGATTAGTTACTGAATCAGCAGCTTATGATGGAAAGGCCAGAGGGAGAAGTGGTGGTGCTGGGTCACAGGGTGGGAATACCAGCATCCCCAGAGAGAGACCTATTGATTTGTGGAACTTAAAATGCAGTGAAATGCCTAGCTATTTTTGAGCACCCCCACCTGCAGTACTGAGGGTTTATGTTATTGGATTTTATCAGAACTGTGTGATCTGACCAGTGCAGAGAGATTTGAATCTACAGCAGCATTTAGAGCCGATTATCACATATCAGTAGATATTAGGTAAGAGGTTTTAGTATCCATATGGCGGCCCTAATTAGATCGGGTCCTGTTACATACCTTTAGCCCAATGACAGACAGTGAGCAGAATTTACCTCTTGAGCTCCCTGATCTACTATATCCACCCTATATATGGAATTACTGCTAGGTCTGCCCTCTTCCCCACTCTGCTAATATAGAAAGCCAGATAGGGCTGTGCCCTTAATTTGCCCAAATTCCTCTCCCATTCAAAGGGATGGGTTCAGTAGGTGCCAATCTGCTCGGTGATGACATCCCAGCAAGCCCTCCGATTCCCCTGATGCAAAACCCTCCTGTCGATCGCCTAAAAACATCTGTCTTTACTCTCCCAAATCCCCTTGTATCTGCTCCTCTTTGGAATATCAGTCCATAATCTGGGTTAGAGAATGAAGCTCATGTGGGAGGGGGTTTAGTGAGGGCTGTGGAGGATAGGGTGTAGCCTAGTTGGTATTACCTGCTGCACAGATAGTGAGGCCCAATTTAGGCAAGGGACTGATAATTTCTGCTCTGAGAATGCCAAGGCTATGTTTTTAAACCTTTTATTTAGCTGTTGGGAAGTTAGATCCCTTGAGGTTAAAAAACTATTTGGCAAAGGAGATCTAGCAAGAAGTCAGCGAGGAAAATATCCACAATACTTGTGCTAGTAGCTGAATAGACCATTGCTGTGTATTGTACCTGATTAAACTTTTTTATGTAGCAGTGTGGGTATTGTATTGACTAGATTCCCAGACACAGACAAAACATCCACTTAGGTGTTTTGTCTGCGGTCTCCTATCAAACTGTTCAGCCCACCTGTTGTTCACACTACCAACCACTCTGGTCAGAACTAAATACCGATAGTCACGGTGCCTCCATTTGGTTATAACCTCACATGCAGTTGATTTGGCTGAACTGTCAGGTTTGAAATTCTGAGGAATACATCTGAGGAGAGCTTGCAAGGTAAAATACACTTGACTCTGGGAGATTTTCTGCCATCCTTAGTAGCATTGTATGCTTATAGAAGAGTTACATTTGGACGGTTGCCTTGTGTGATGCGGTCATTAACACTCAGACAATTACTGGGTCTTCCTTGCAGCTCTCTTCCCACTTTAACAGAGCTAACGTTAAGCTAATTGAAGTGAGGAGGACAATTTAGCCATTAGAGCCAATTAAGCCAATCCAATGCAATCCAATGCTTAGGGGGATGTTGAGGAGTGTCACAATAGCATCATCAACCCCCCAACCACAGATAGACTGGTGGATTGAACAACTTTTTCCCCTTGGTGGTAAGTGCTAATACTTCCACAATTTCCGGAATTCTGAGTCCAACTGGATTGGAAGTGCTAATACTTCAGACATTTTGGATAATCAAGGTACAGCACCCCCTCCACACAGGATTATACCTATCTTGGGATCAAATGTTTCCCAGTGAGGCTGCCTGATGGTCTGCATCGCCATAATAAGTATAAAATCTGCTTCTTCACAGCGATTCGGCACTGAACATAAGGGATTGTGTTATTGTTGTCCTATAATCTGGGTTTAAACTCCTTGTTTCACAAAGACCCTTTAAAAAGCTTTTTTGCTTGTATCGTTAAAAAACTAATCCTGTATTAACCTACTGTCTCGTAATTTTCAGTGTAGCTTTTTATTGTTTCACGGGGTTTAGATAACAGTATGGCTGTGCATATCCGGCATGTCACTAGGGTGCCATAGCAGTGATACAGGTGTGTTCGCACAGTGGTCAGGTCAGATACTGTAAAGGTGAGCTTCAGAGGCTAGCTCTGTAGTTTTGTAAGGTTTGGGCACCATTCCAAGGGAACTTTGATATAGTGATAGCAGAATAGTTGAGCCTTTAGATCTTGGCATGTAAGCCAAAAAGGTCAATATCCAAGATATTATAATTCTCAAATGCTTTTCCACCTGTCCTTGCCCTCAAAGGCAGGTATATTCAGAAGTAGGCTCTTTGTAAAAGTACAGTATGCAGTATATTATTCGCTGAGCAGGTACCTGAAAAAGGCCACCTGAGGTAGTGTAGATTTAGCACAAGAACCCAAAATAAGGAACTCTGTGGGCCAACTCTCTCACTGGATGTGGGGTATTCAGACCCGCGAGCAACTCGGTCCCTCATGATGAGTTCAGATTTTTGTGGCCCCCACCCCAATCAAAGTTGCCCATCCCTGTCCTAGAGCTATTGATGCAGACTTCAACCATTTTGTTGTAATCAAGATGTTTAAAAACCCCTTATCAAGTCAGAGAAAGTCTTTATCTGTTTCCCAATTAGGGTGAATTATGTTAAGAGATTGAGCGGCCCAAGAGTTTTTACTGAACCTGGAAATCTAGAGGACAATAGAACTAAGCAACTGTGACTGATAGGAGAAAATAAGTGTATTAAACTATTAATTTCTAAGTTAATTGTGGATTTCAATGGTGTTAAATTAGATATTTTGATTTTCCACTAAAATGTGCGCTTCATTGTTTGAGACAAGTGAGGAGGACTGGAGTGAAGTTTGTTCTGGGAGTGGTAATGAAATATTTAAATAGATCCAAGTGCTGTCTTTCCTTTTAAAAATGTCCATGCTTGAATTTGTGCAACATGGGAATTGGGTGTAACTCTTACATTTAGTCCAATAATTGATTGTCACAATAAATCTCAGAGTCCATATTTTTAACAAACTGAAAGACATATGTCGTCATGGCAGTTGGCCACAATTACTAAGCACCAACCCCAATCCTCATACCCAGTTAACAATACCCATGGGTTCCCTGGCACTCCAAGACACACACACACACACACACACACACACACACACACACACACACACACACACACACACACACACACACACACACACACACACACACACACACACACACACACACACACACACACACACACACACACATCATTCTCTCCCCAGATGCCTCTGTTTCGGGGGCAGATTGGGTGAGGCCTGGCAGTAGGTCTGGTTCCACTCGGCTGTGCTCTGGGACCTTCCTCACTTGTTCTCTAGTGTCTCTGAGGCCCCCTCACTCCCTCCTCTGCCATCCCTCCCCACCGCCTCTCAAAGGAGTCTTGCTGGGCCCAACTGCCTCCGTAAAGAGGTGGGCAGGTCCGTCTCAGTGGGGAGTGGGGAGAGACTGTGTGTGTGTTTTTTCAGCCACTAGAAGTGAGGCAGGGCCTTGTTACAATTACCCCCCTTGTTTGAGATCCTCCAGCGCCAGAGATCGGGGCAGGAGGAGGAGGTGCAGCTAATGGGCATGTTTGTTCACCTATTTGTCCATGACATTATCAATTGATCAGCAGGCTTATTCACTGCCTCCATGGGGTCATTACATTTCCATTTAAATTGCAAATGGATTTTTCTCCCCAAGCACCACTCCCTTCCATTGTTACAGTAGCGCACACACTACCTCTGCCGCGCACACGCACACAGCGCCATGCACATGCACACACCTGCTTTAAACATTTAAATAAACATAAAAACAATATATTGGCTTATTTTGGTAAGACCAGTTTTTAGCCTAATGATTAAGAATTATGGAATGATTTACAGTGCATTCAGAAAGTATTCATACCCCTTGACTTTTCCACATTTTGTTACGTTACAGCCTTATTCTAAAATGATTAAATATATAAAATCCTCAACAATCTACACACAATACCCCATGATGACAAAGCGAAAACAGGTTTTTAGACATTGTACAAATGTATTAAAAATGAAAAACAGAAATAGCTTATTACATTAGTATTCAGACCCTTTGCTATGAGACTGAAATTGAGCTCAGGTGTGTTCTGATTCCATTGGTCATCCTTGAGATGTTTTTACAACGACTGGAGTCCACCTGTGGTAAATTCAATTCATCGGATACGATTTGGAAAGGCACACACCTGTCTATATAAGGTCCCACAGTTGACAGTGCATGTCAGAGCAAAACCAAGCCATGATGTCAAAGGAATTGTCCGTAGAGCTCCCGAGACAGGATTGTGTCGAGGTACAGATCATGGGAAGGGTACCAAAAATGCCTTCATTATTGAAGGTCCCCAAGAACACAGTGGCCTCCATCATTCTTAAATGGAAGAAGTTTGGAACCACCAAGACTCTTCCTAAAGCCGGCCGCCTGGCCAAACTGAGCAATTGGGGAGAAGGGCCTTGGTCAGGCAGGTGACCAAGGACCCAATGGTCACTCTGACAGAGCTCCAGAGTTCCTCTGTGGAGATGGGAGAACCTTCCAGAAGGACAACCATCTCTGCAGCACTCCGCCAATCAGGCCTTTATGGTAGTGTGGCCAGACGGAAGCCACTCCTCAGTAAAAGGCACATGACAGCCCACTTGAGTTTGCCAAAAGGCACCTAAAGGACTCAGACCATGAGAAACAAGATTCTTTGGTCTGATGAAACCAAGATTGAACCCTTTGGCCTGAATGCCAAGCGTCACATCTGGAGGAAAATTGGCACCATCCCTTCGGTGAAGCATGGTGGTGGCAGCATCATGCTGTAGGGATGTCTTTCAGCAGCAGGGACTGGGAGACTAGTCAGGATCGAGGGAAAGATGAACGGAGCAAAGTACAGAGAGATCCTTGATGAAAACCTGCTCCATAGCGCAAAGGACCTCAGACTGGGACGAAGGTTCACCTTCCAACAGGACAAAGACTCTATGCACACAGCCAAGAGAACGCAGGAGTGGCTTCGGGACAAGTCTCTGAATGTCCTTGAGACAGAGCTTGAGAGGATCTGCAGAGAAGAATGGGAGAAACTCCCCAAATACAGGTGTGCCAAGCTTGTAGCGTCATATCCAAGAAGACTCAAGGCTGTAATCATTGCCAAAGGTGCTTCAACAAAGTACTGAGTAAAGGGTCTGAATACTTATGTAAATGTGAGAATTTCAGTTTTCTATTTTTAATACATTTCTGAAAATGTCTAAAAACCTGTTTTTGCTTTGTCATTATGTGGTATTGTGTGTAGATTGATGAGAAAAACCAAATGTAATCCATTTTAGAATAAGGCTGTAACGTAACAAAATGTGGAAAAAGTCAAGGGGTCTGAATAATTTCCGAATGCACTGTATTTACTATCATGAAGCCACTGTTTATAAATATGTTTTTGTCTCCCACATTCATATTCGTAGAGGGTGGAATTCTTTCTCAATTTCATTGTCCTGTGTCTACGTGTTCATTCATGAGTGAGAGACACGTGTAGGGGCAGAATGGGGGAGGCTTCCCAGTCCATTATCATGTCAACATGTCAAGAGGGGAGAACCCCTCCTCACCTTTCCCTCCCTCTCTCTCTCTCTCTCTCTCTCCTCTCTCTCCTCTCTCTCTCTCTCTCTCTCTCTCTCTCTCCTCTCTCTCTCTCTCTCCTTCTCCTCTCTCTCTCTCTCTGTGGGAGTACATCAGTGATAATTACCCGCATCATGAAGATGTCAGTCATTTAGCTGTGGCCATTAAAACTCCCCTTATACACACACACACACACACACACACGCTCACACACACAGCGTAACAGTCCTCCGAGAGGAAAACGAGCTGAGTCCTGGATAGAAAAGCCTGGTATTTAAGTGGGACTAGGGATATTACAGAGAACGATTACTGATTTGGAATTAACCAGTCGGAAAAGAGCGGCCAAATTGGGCAGCAGCGGGAGATCGCTAAGTGCTAATTGACGCAATCTCAGATGAGCTATCGCGGACTACATATTCACACTACTACAGAGAGAACTGGATGTTAGCGCATATGGACAGATGGATGGATGAATGGAGTGAAGTGTTCAGAGCATTGTAGATTCTTAACCATAACCACTCTCGGATACACATTTCCCTCTTGAAGACTGTGCTGTTGATCTGATGACTGCTCACCTTCTACCTGGTATTCCTATTAATCACCTAATCACAAACAGTCACACTTTATTTGGATGCTCTACAGATGGTCATACTATCAACAAACTATCTGTTGATAAGCAACTGGTTGCTAAGGTTACGGTTAGGGTTAGGTTTAGAATAAGGGTTAGGATAAAGGTTCAGTTTTGGGTTAGGATAAGGGTTAAAGTGGAACTGACAGCATTTTAGCAACATTAAATTGTTTTAAAATCTGTTTATATACTCCCCAGGAAGAATATGACACTTAAAAAAAAATATGACAAGCTGAGCACTTAGAGATGGTCATTTTCACATTTTCATAAATTCTTAGAATGTTTGGGAATTACGTATACTAAGGCATTTGTGAAAATTCTATAGCAATATAGATTGGGAAATCGGCCGTACATTCGGACAATAATAGACACTGCAGTAAATAAAACCTAATAAAAACATCTGTCTCATCCAGGACCGGAGTCTACGCAGACCGGTGCACCATAGCCAATCAGATCTACAGTAGGCCTTTATGAAAACAAGCCATTTGCCACACAGGCCTGCCATCATTCACTTTGAACTGGACTGTGTGTTTACAGGCAGTTGCAACAGTGCGACTTTAGATCATTAGAATACATTCGCCAAAAGCCACAAAATACACCTGAATGGATTTCTGCAATTATGTCAATACCACGGAGTCCTCTTACATTTGGGAGCTTCACAGTCCTATTGATCAAACAACCATGAAAAGGTAGGCTCTCTCTTCCTCAGGTATGCACGTCAACAACAACAAGATCAACAACTAATGCTAGCCAGAGTAAGATGAGCTAAAATCTAACGAAGGAACATTAGATAAACCCTCTCAAACTTTTTTCAGCTAGTTGGCGTCAAAATCGCACTGATAAACGATGGGGAATTGTAGCCTACTCATCCTTCTGCAGCTTGCCTGCAACCAAGCACCCACGCTAACTGGCTAAAAGTTGACTAGCTTGCTATCTAACTACTTCCAGACACAAATGAGAGAACACCTCACTCTGACCATTTTACTCGCTCTAGCAGAGCTGGTTAGCTTAGGCTGTTTACATGTTATCTAGAGTGTTCGTGACTAACTATTACTTTTTTTGCCCGTTTACTGACACCGGTCATATTCAGCCGGTGTTGCACGTTCGTAAATTCATCAGTTATTCTGCGCTCTTGCACACTCAGACGGGAGTGCTCTGAAATCGGAGTTGATAGCCAGAGTGAATTTGCCGAATGCAAGAGATATGCTAACTGGATAACAGTCGTTCAAGTTCTTGCTAGCTAACCAAATGACACCTGCATCTCTAGCTGTGTATAGCCACTGAAAAACGATATGATGGAAAAAAAGTCAGTCATGCACCACTCCTCCAATGACATGACATGACATCCCTCCTAGCAGCTAGCTAGCTAGCTAACGTTAGGTTCCGTGTTTTTAGCTTGCTACATATAGATGCGCTACCCTATTAGTAACGTTATGACTGACTTATGATCATTGCCCTTGCTAGTTTGATTGTATTGACATTTCCCAGCCTTAGTTACGTTCGTCAGTTTTTGTCCAAAATATTGAGTCATGGAGACAATATTTTTTGACTACCAAGAAATGTATTGGTTAATTATATTAATGATACATTGAACTGCTGTCACACCCTGGTTCTGGGACTCTATATGTTGAGCCAGGGTGTGTTCATTCTATGTGTTATATTTCTATGTTGGGGGTTCTAGTTGTTCTGTTTCTATGTTGGCCTGAGTGACTCCCAATCAGAGGCAACGAGTGTCAGCTGTGGCTGGTTGTCTCTGATTGGGAGCCATATTTAAACTGTCTGTTTTTCCCTTTGTGTTGGTGGTGTAACGATCCCGGCAGTCTGAGTCGGGTCCTGTCTGTGGACTAGTTTTTATGTTCGTGATCTCCAGTTTCCCGAGGGTTCTGGAACGCTCCGGGGAGCTCTCTTGATTTCCGCACCTGCATCCCATCAGCAATCTGCACACCTGGTCCTGATCATCACCCTTCTTAGGCTCTGGCCTAACATCCATTCCCTGCCGGATCGTTAGCCATAAACAGTATGTTTTGCCAGCGTATCAGCCTCAGAGTACTAGCGTTAGTTTTGTTGTTTTTGCACCTTGTTGACCTGCCTTGTACTTACCTCCGTTTGTTCTGTCTACAGTCATTCTCCCGGAACCTTCACCCAACCCTGCCGTGCCATCAGTTCATCTGCTACTTCACCACCACCTACTCATCTCCGCCACCCGCTCCGTTTACTGGACTATTCTGCATCTTTATCTGTAAATAAACACTCTCATTTCGTTCAACTCACCTTGTCCTGGTCTGCTTCTGGGTCGGTCTTAGAGAACCGTGACAGAACGATCCGGCCATTAATGAACCCAGCGGACCTGGACTCTGTTCGCCATGCCATTACCCATCAGGAGAAGATGTTGGGCCATCATAGCACGGTACTACAGGAGATCGCGTTGTCAGTTCGAACCTTTCTACCGTCTGACGGAGGCCCAGAACCAACGCAATGTTCCGGTGGAGGATCCACTACCGGGTTTCACCCATCTCGCCTGCCGCTTCTGGAGCGGTGTCCTTCCGTGAGCCCAAGGTTCCGACGCGGATAAATATGAGGGGGAGCTGGGAAGATGCCGTTCTTTCCTTATGCAGTGTGGATTAGTGTTCGATCTACAGCCCTACTCTTATGCCACAGACAAGGCTAGGATAGCCTTTGTGATTGAGTTGCTGCGTGGTCGAGCGCTGAGTGGGCTTCAGCCGTTTGGGAACGACAGAGATCCCTGCATGGCTTCATACCAGGGGTTCACGGCCGAGATGAGGGAAGCTCTTCGACCATTCCGTCCGAGGGAGGGACGCAGCTAGGCGCCTGTTTTCGCTCGCCAAGGAACTCGTAGCGTGGCCGACTTCGTGATCGAGTTCAAGACGTTGGCTGTGGAGAGTGGGTGGAATGAGGAGTCTCTGCAAGCTGCCTTTACCAGGGTCTGTCGGAGCAGCTCAAGGATGAGTTGATCTCCTATCCGGAGCCTAGTGACCTGGACAGCTTGGTAGCCTTGTCTATTCGGGTGGATAATCGAGTCCGAGAGGCGAAGGAGGGAGAAGCAATGGGGTCCGTCAATCGATCAGCTTCTCAGTTCCCAGTCGGGTCGGGTGGTGGACCAGAATACGTCGATCATTCTCCACCACAAAGGATTAGGGGAGAGGTTCTCTCTCCCGATTCTGAACCCATGCAAGTGGGGGCGGCACGGGTTAACCAAGGAGGAGCGTCAACATAGACGTAAGACCAACTGTTGCCTCTACTGTGGTAGCTCGGGACATTACATCTCCACTTGTTCCCGGCGGTCGTCAAACTGCCCGGCTCGCTAAAGTTGGGAGGACTTTTGCGAGCCAGTTTCAACCTCTCAGTACCTCTGTCAGACCCCGTTTCCGGCTACCCCCTTGTGAACAGGAATCAGAGCTTAGCGATTAACGCTTTTGTCGATTCAGGTGCCGGCGGAAGCTTTCTTGATGCCGAGTTGGTGGAACAGCTGGGGCTTTCCAAGGAGCAATTGCCGGAAGCCATTGAAGCGACCACTCTGAACGGCAGTAGTCTGGCACGTATCACGATGAGGACTGAACCGGTTAAGATGCTGTTGTCGGGGAATCATTCGGAGATGATTTCATTCTTCATTCTGCCGTCTTCCCATGTTCCTCTAGTCCTTGGATACCCCTGGCGAAGGAACACAATCCCACGTTCGATTGGGTGACGGGCAAGGTAACGAGTTGGAGCCTTGATTGTCATGCTAACTGTCTCAAGACTGCCTGTCCCCATTCGGTTCCCAGTCAGGTGATTGAGGCTAAACCCCCAGATTTGTCCCTGGTTCCCGAGACATATCACGATTTGGGGAAGTGTTCAGTAAGCAGAAGGCTCTGTCACTCCCTCCCCACCGACCATATGATTGTGCCATCAACCTGTTCCTGGAGCTGTCTACCCCAAGGGAAGGTTATACAGTATCTCCCGCCCTGAACGTGAGGCTTTGGAGACCTACATCAAGGAGTCCCTAGCTGCTGGTCTCGTTCGTCCTCGTCATCACCCCTGGGGGCAGGATTCTTCTTTGTGGGTAAGAAGGATGGCTCTCTTCGACCGTGTATTGATTATCGGGGGGTTGAATGACATCACGGTCAAGAACAAGTATCCCCTGCCCTTGATGAGTTCTGCCTTCGACTCCTTACAGGGTGCTACGGTGTTCACCAAGCTAGACCCTACGCAATGCGTATCATGGTCCGGATCAGAGAGGAGACGAGTGGTTGACGGGGTTCAATACACCGATGGGTCACCTGAGTATCAGGTGATGCCGTTTGGACTGACCAATGCTCCAGCGGTATTCCAGAGTATGGTGAACGACGTCCTGAGAGATATGATCGGTCTCTTTGTGTTTGTTTACCTGGATGACATTCTGATCTTCTCAAGGAACCTTCCGACCACGTCCAGCATGTCCGGCAGGTTCTGCAGCGATTGTTGGAGAATCGCCTGTTCGTGAAGGCCGAGAAGTGCGAGTTTCACGCCCACACGACATCCTTTCTCGGGTACACTCATCTCCAGGGGAGAGATTAGGATGGACCAGGAGAAGGTTAGAGCGGTTCTGGAATGGGCCCAGCCCGGTACGAGATTGCAGCTCCAGAGATTTTTGGGGTTTGCGAATTTCTACCGCAGATTCATCCGGGATTACAGCCGTGGCCGCTCCGTTAACGGGCCTTGACTTCCAGTATCAGGAGCTTCAAGTGGAATCCGGAGGCGGATCGAGCGTTTCTGGATTTGAAGAGGCGATTCACCAACGCACGATTCTCTCTCAACGGACACGGCCCGTCAGTTCGTCGTTGAAGTGGACGCGTCTGATGTGGGAGTTGGCGCCATCCTGTCGCAGCGATGCTCCACGGACAGTAAACTCCATCCCTGCGCCTACTACTCGTCGCCTTTCGCCTGCGGAGAGGAATTACGATGTGGGTAACCGGGAGCTTCGCGGTGAAACTTTGCCTTGGAGGGAGTGGCGCCACTGGTTGGAGGGGGCGGAGCAGCCGTTTATTGTCTGGACTGACCACAAGAATCTTGCTTACGTGCAATCGGCTAGACGTCTCAACTCCCGTCAGGCCAGGTGGTGCGTTGTTTTTCGGACGATTCAATTTTTTCCCTGACGTTCCGACCTGGATCTAAGAACGGCAATGGACGCCTTGTCTCGGATGTTCTCCAAGACGGAGGAGAGTGGGTCCAAGACCGAGATAATTCTCCCCCGGAACTGCGTCGTGGGAGCTGTTAGGTGGAAGATTGAGGAGGAGGTGATGGCGGCTCTTCGGACGCAGCCCGGTCCCGTAACGGTCCACCCGGTCGGTTGTTTGTGCCTGAGTCGGTTCGTCCTGCGGTCCTCAAATGGTCCCACGCCAGCAAGATGGCTTGTCACCCTGGCGTGGCTCGGACGATGGCGTTTTCTTCGCAGACGTTTTTGGTGGCCTGCCTGGCCGAGGATACTCGGGGGTTATGTTGCTGCCTGTCCAGTGTGTGCGCAGAATAAGAGTACCAATCGGCCCAGCTCTGGACTACTTCACCCCCTTCCTATTCCCGCGACCATGGTCGCATCTGGCCTTAGACTTTGTCACTGGGTTGCCCGCTTCGAGGGGAACACGGTCGTTCTGACTATCGTGGACAGATTCAGCAAGTTCGCCCACTTTGTGCCAATTGCCAAGCTTCCTCTGCCTCGAGACGTCCGAGATCCTGGTTAGGGAGGTTTTCAGGTCCACGGGTTGCCCAGTGATATCGCTTTCCACCGTGGCCCTCAGTTTACCTCTCGCTGTCTGGAAGTCCTTCTGTTTGGCCATTGGAGCTACAGTCAGTCTCACATCTGGTTTTCACCCCCAATCTAATGGTCAGGCGGAGAGAGCCAACCAGAAGATGGAATCCACGCTACGCTGCCTGGCCTCTTCCAACCCCACCTCCTGGGTCTCTCAGTTGCCTTGGGTTGAGTATGCCCACAATACTCTCCCTACATCTGCCACTGGGATGTCTCCCTTCCAGTGCCTGTATGGCTACCAACCTCCCTTGTTCCTTCTCAGGAGAAGGAGCTCTCAGTGCCTTCTGTTCAGGCCCATATTCAAGCGTTGCCACCGGACCCGGCATCGGGCCAGAAAAGCCTCCTAGAGTTTCGGACCGTATCAGCTCCAGGCGAATGTCGCGGATCCCCCGCTCCCACCTACACCACCGGAGATAGGGTCTGGTTGGCTACACGGGATCTTCCTTTACGGACTGAGTCTAGGAAGTTGTTACCGAAGTTCATTGGTCCGTTTGTGGTGGAGAAGGTGATCAATCCCGGTGGCAGTTCGACTCAAACTCCCGAGGACGCCAGAGTCCATCCCACCTTTCATGTCTCCTGCCTCAAGCCTGTTTTCCTCAGTCCTCTGTTGCCTCCTCCGCCTCCTCCTCCTCCTCCTCGGATGATCGGAGGTGGTCCTGCCTACACGGTGCGACGCATCATGGATTCCAGACGGCGGGGCCGGGGTTTCAGTATCTCGTGGACTGGGAGGGGTATGGTCTGAAGAGAGGAGTTGGATTCCGCGGCACAGGTCCCTAGATGCTGACCTCATCAGTGACTTCTACCGCCTCCATCCTGGCGCTCCGGGAGTCCGCCCGGTGGCGTTTGGCGTCGGAGGGGGTACTGTAAACGATCCCGGCAGTCTGAGTCGGGTCCTGTCTGTGGACTAGTTTTTATGTTCGTGATCTCCAGTTTCCCGAGGGTTCTGGAACGCTCCGGGGAGCTCTCTTCGCCATTTCGTACCTGCATCCC
This sequence comes from Coregonus clupeaformis, assembly GCF_020615455.1. Lineage (NCBI taxonomy): Eukaryota > Metazoa > Chordata > Actinopteri > Salmoniformes > Salmonidae > Coregonus > Coregonus clupeaformis. The sequence goes on along the minus strand of NW_025538929.1, from coordinate 396 downwards.
ATCAGCAATCTGCACACTGGTCCTGATCATCACCCCTTCTTAGGCTCCTGGCCTAACATCCATTCCCTGCCGGATCGTTAGCCATAAACAGTATGTTTGCCAGCGTATCAGCCTCAGAGTACTAGCGTTAGTTTTGTTGTTTTTGCACCTTGTTGACCTGCCTTGTACTTACCTCGTTTGTTCTGTCTACAGTCATTCTCCCGAACCTTCAGCCCCAACCCCTGCCGTTCCCATCAGTTCATCTGCTACTTCACCACCACCTACTCATCTCCGCCACCCGCTCCGTTTCTGGACTATTCTGCATCTTTATCTGTAAATAAACACTCTCATTCGTTCAACTCACCTTGTCCTGGTCTGCTTCTGGGTTCGGTCTTAGAGGAACGTGACAGGTGGGTT
>NW_025538928.1:0-15792 GCF_020615455.1 Coregonus clupeaformis | reverse complement strand
CCTTACACAGCCTGGAGGTGTGTTGGGTCTGTCACGAGTTGCTAAGCCAGAACCCAGAAGCAGACCAGGACATGGTAAGTTGAAACGAAGGTGAGTGTTTATTGGCAAATTCAAGAGTGATGCTGAATAATCCAGGGAACAGAGCGGGCGCGTTGATTAGTTGTTGGGGTGCAGTGGTTGATCCCATCCTGGGTCGGCAGCCGCACCACCAGGCAGAGGTTGGATGAAGGTTCCGGACGGGTGACTGCAGATGGAACAAAAACGGGGGTAAGTAAGCAACAAACCAACAAGGTGCAAAAACAACAAAACTAACGCTAGGCTCTAAGACTGATACTCTGGTAAACCTACTGTTCATGGCTAACGATCCGGCAGGGAATGGATGTTAGGCCAGAGCCTAAGAAGGGGTGATGATCAGGACCAGGTGTGCAGATTGCTGATGGGATGCAGGTGCGGAAATCAAGAGAGCTCCCGGAGCGTTCCCGAACCCTCGGGAAACTGGAGCTCACGAACAGAAAAACTAGTCACCAGACAGGACCCGACTCAGACTGCCGGGATCGTTACAGTACCCCCCTCCGACGAACGCCACCGGGCGGACTCCCGGAGCGCCAGGATGAGGCGGTAGAAGTCACTGATGAGGTCAGCATCTAGGACCTGTCGCCGCGGAATCCAACTCCTCTCTTCAGGACCATACCCCTCCCAGTCCACGAGATACTGGAAACCCCGGCCCCGCCGTCTGGAATCCATGATGCGACACGCACCGTGTAGGCAGGACCACCTCCGATCATCCGAGGAGGAGGAGGAGGAGGCGGAGGAGGCAACAGAGGACTGAGGAAAACAGGCTTGAGGCAGGAGACATGAAAGGTGGGATGGACTCTGAGCGTCCTCGGGAGTTTGAGTCGAACTGCCACCGGATTGATCACCTTCTCCACCACAAACGGACCAATGAACTTCGGTAACAACTTCCTAGACTCAGTCCGTAACGGAAGATCCCGTGTGGCCAACCAGACCCTATCTCCGATGGAATAGGTGGGAGCGGGGATCCGCGACGATTCGCCTGGAGCTGATACCGTCCGAAACTCTAAGGAGTGCCTTTCTGGCCCGATGCCAGGTCCGGTGGCAACGCTTAATATGGGCCTGAACAGAAGGCACTGAGAGCTCCTTCTCCTGAGAAGGGAACAGGGGAGGTTGGTAGCCATACAGGCACTGGAAGGGGAGACATCCCAGTGGCAGATGTAGGAAGAGTATTGTGGGCATACTCAACCCAAGGCAACTGAGAGACCCAGGAGGTGGGGTTGGAAGAGACCAGGCAGCGTAGCGTGGATTCCATCTTCTGGTTGGCTCTCTCCCGCCTGACCATTGGATTGGGGTGAAAACCAGATGTGAGACTGACTGTAGCTCCAATGGCCAAACAGAAGGACTTCCAGACAGCAGAGGTAAACTGAGGGCCACGGTCGGAAACGATATCACTGGGCAAACCGTGGACCCTGAAAACCTCCCTAACCAGGATCTCGACGTCTCCGAGGCAGAGGAAGCTTGGCAATTGGCACAAAGTGGGCGAACTTGCTGAATCTGTCCACGATAGTCAGAACGACCGTGTTCCCCCCCAGAAGCGGGCAACCCAGTGACGAAGTCCAGGCCAGATGCGACCATGGTCGCCGGGAATAGGAAGGGGGTGAAGTAGTCCAGAGCTGGGCCGATTGGTACTCTTATTCTGCGCACACACTGGACAGGCAGCAACAGACCCCGAGTATCCTCGGCCATGGCAGGCCACCAAAAACGTCTGCGAAGAAACGCCATGGTCCGAGCCACGCCAGGGTGACAAGCCATCTTGCTGGCGTGGGACCATTTGAGGACAGCAGGACGAACCGACTCAGGCACAAACAACCGACCGGGTGGACCGTTACGGGGCGGGCTGAGTCCGAAGGGCCGCCAGCACCTCCTCCTCAATCTTCCACATAACTGCTCCCACGACGCAGTTCCGGGGGAGAATTGTCTCGGTCTTGGACCCACTCTCCTCCGTCTTGGAGAACATCCGGGACAAGGCGTCCGCCTTGCCGTTCTTAGATCCAGGTCGGAACGTCAGGGAAAACTTGAATCGTCCGAAAAACAACGCCCACCTGGCCTGAGCGGGAAGTTGAGACGTTTAGCCGATTGCACGTAAGCAAGATTCTTGTGGTCAGTCCAGACAATAAGCGGTTGCTCCGCCCCCTCCAACCAGTGGCGCCACTCCTCCAAGGCAAGTTTCACCGAGAAGCTCCCGGTTACCCACATCGTAATTCCTCTCCGCAGGCGAAAGCGCACGAGAGTAGTAGGCGCAGGGATGGAGTTTACTGTCCGTGGAGCATCGCTGCGACAGGATGGCACCAACTCCCACATCAGACGCGTCCACTTCAACGACGAACTGACGGGCGTGTCCGGTTGAGAGAGAATCGGTGCGTTGGTGAATCGCCTTCAAATCCAGAAACGCTCCGATCCGCCTCCGGATTCCACTTGAAGGTCCTGATACTGGAAGTCAAGGCAGTTAACGGAGCGGCCACACGGCTGTAATCCCCGGATGAATCTGCGGTAGAAATCGCAAACCCCAAAAATCTCTGGAGCTGCAATCTCGTACGGGCTGGGCCCATTCCAGAACCGCTCTAACCTTCTCCTGGTCCATCCTAATCTCTCCCCTGGAGATGATGTACCCGAGAAAGGATGTCGTGTGGGCGTGAAACTCGCACTTCTCGGCCTTCACGAACAGGCGATTCTCCAACAATCGCTGCAGAACCTGCCGGACATGCTGGACGTGGTCGGAAGGTTCCTTCGAGAAGATCAGAATGTCATCCAGGTAAACAAACACAAAGAGCCGATCATATCTCTCAGGACGTCGTTCACCATACTCTGGAATACCGCTGGAGCATTGGTCAGTCCAAAGCGGCATCACCTGATACTCGGTGACCCATCGGTGTGTTGAAACCCGTCAACCACTTCGTCCCCCTCTCTGATCCGGACCATGTGATACGCATTGCGTGAGGTCTAGCTTGGTGAACACCGTAGCACCCTGTAAGGAGTCGAAGGCAGAACTCATCAAGGGCAGGGGATACTTGTTCTTGACCGTGATGTCATTCAACCCCGATAATCAACCACACGGTCGAAGAGAGCCATCCTTCTTACCCACAAAGAAGAATCCTGCCCCAGGGGTGATGATGAGGGGACCGAACGAGACCAGCAGCTAGGGACTCCTTGATGTAGGTCTCCAAAGCCTCACGTTCAGGTCGGGAGATACTGTATAACCTTCCCTTGGGGTAGACAGCTCCAGGAGGTTGATGGCACAATCATATGGTCGGTGGGGAGGGAGTGACAGAGCCTTCTGCTTACTGAACACTTCCCCCAAATCGTGATATGTCTCGGGAACCAGGGACAAATCTGGAGGTTTAGCCTCAATCACCTGACTGGGAACCGAATGGGGCAGGCAGTCTTGAGACAGTTAAGCATGACACTCAAGGCTCCAACTCGTTACCTTGCCCGTCCACCCAATCGAACGTGGGATTGTGTTCCTTCAGCCAGGGGTATCCAAGGACCAGAGGAACATGGGAAGACGGCAGAATGAAGAATGAAATCATCTCAGAATGATTCCCCGACAACCGCATCTTAACCGGTTCAGTCCTCATCGTGATACGTGCCAGACTACTGCCGTTCAGAGTGGTAGCTTCAATGGCTTCCGGCAATTGCTCCTTGGAAAGCCCCAGCTGTTCCACCAACTTCGGCATCTAGAAAGCTTCCATCGGCACCTGAATCGATAAAGCGTTAATCGCTAAGCTCTGATTCCTGTTCATAAGGGTAGCCGGGAAACGGGGTCTGACAGAGGTATTGAGAGGTCGAAACTGGCTCGCTAAAAGTCCTCCCAACTTTAGCGAGCCGCGCAGTTTGACGACCCGACTGGAACCTGAGAAGCTGATCGGTTGGACGGAACCCATTGCTTCTCCCTCCTTCGCTCTCGGACTCGATTATCCACCCGAATAGACAAGGCTACCAAGCTGTCCAGGTCACTAGGCTCCGGATAGGAGATCAACTCATCCTTGAGCTGCTCCGACAGACCCTGGTAAAAGGCCGCTTGCAGAGCCTCCTCATTCCACCCACTCTCCACAGCCAACGTCTTGAACTCGATCACGAAGTCGGCCACGCTGCGAGTTCCTTGGCGAAGCTGAAAACAGGCGCCTAGCTGCGTCCCTCCCTCGGACGGAATGGTCGAAGAGCTTCCTCATCTCGGCCGTGAACCCCTGGTATGAAGCCATGCAGGGATCCTGTCGTTCCCAAACGGCTGAAGCCCACTCCAGCGCTCGACCACGCAGCAACTCAATCACAAAGGGCTATCCTAGCCTTGTCTGTGGCATAAGTAGGGCTGTAGATCGAACACTAATCCACACTGCATAAGGAAGGAACGGCATCTTCCCAGCTCCCCCTCATATTTATCCGGCGTCGGAACCTTGGGCTCACGGAAGGACACAGCTTCAGAAGCGGCAGGCGAGATGGGTGAAACCGGTAGTGGATCCTCCACCGGACACTTGCGTTGGTTCTGGACCTCCGTCAGACCGGTAGAAAGGTTCCGAACTGACAACGCGATCTCCTGTAGTACCGTGCTATGATGGCCCAACATCTTCTCCTGCTGGGTAATGGCATGGCGAACAGAGTCCAGGTCCGCTGGGTTCATTACTGGCCGGATCGTTCTGTCACGAAGTTGCTAAGCCAGAACCCAGAAGCAGACCAGGACAAGGTAAGTTGAAACGAAGGTGAGTGTTTATTACAAATTCAAGAGTGATGCTGAATAATCCAGGGAACAGAGCGGGCGCGTTGATTAGTTGTTGGGGGTGCAGTGGTTGATCCCATCCTGGGTCCGCAGCCGCCGACCCCCCAGGCAGAGGTTGGATGAAGGTTCGGACGGGTGACTGCAGATGGAACAAAACGGGGTAAGTAAGCAACAAACCAACAAGGTGCAAAAACAACAAAACTAACGCTAGGCTCTAAGACTGATACTCTGGTAAACCTACTGTTCATGGCTAACGATCCGGCAGGGAATGGATGTTAGGCCAGAGCCTAAGAAGGGTGATGATCAGGACCAGGTGTGCAGATTGCTGATGGGATGCAGGTGCGGAAATCAAGAGAGCTCCCCGGAGCGTTCCGAACCCTCGGGAAACTGGAGCTCACGAACAGAAAAACTAGTCACCAGACAGGACCCGACTCAGACTGCCGGGATCGTTACAGGGTCATTGTCCTGTTGAAAAACAAATAATAGTCCCACTAAGCGCAAGCCAGATGGGATGGCGTATCGCTGCAGAATGCTGTGGTAGCCATGCTGGTTAAGTGTGCCTTGAATTCTAAATAAATCCCTGACAGTGTCACCAGCAAAGCACCCCCACACCATCACAACTCCTCCTCCATGCTTCACGGTGGGAACCACACATGCGAAGATCATCCGTTCACCTACTCGCGTCTCACAAAGACACGGTTGGAACCAAAAATCTCAAATTTGGACTCATCAGACCAAAGGACAGATTTCCACCAGTCTAATGTCCATTGCTCGTGTTTCTTGGCCAAAGCAAGTCTCTTCTTCTTATTGGTGTTCTTTAGTAGTGGTTTCTTTGCAGCAATTCGACCACGAAGGCCTGATTCATGCAGTCTCCTCTCAACAGTTGATGTTGAGATGTGTCTGTTACTTGAACTCTGTGCCGTTAACTCTAATGAACTTATCCTCTGCAGCAGAGGTAACTCTGGGTCTTCCTTTCCTGTGGCGGTCCTCATGAGAGCCAGTTTCATCATAGCGCTTGATGGTTTTTGCGACTGCACTTGAAGAAACTTTCAAAGTTCTTGACATTTTCCGGATTGACTGACCTTCATGTCTTAAAGTAATGATGGACTGTCATTTCTCTTTGCTTATTTGAGCTGTTCTTGCCATAATATGGACTTGGTCTTTTACCAAATAGGGCTGTCTTCTGTATACCACCCCTACCTTGTCACAACACAATTGATTGGCTCAAACGCATTAAGAAGGAAATACATTCCACAAATTAACTTTTAAGAAGGCACACCTGTTAATTGAAATGCATTCCAGGTGACTACCTCATGAAGCTGGTTGAGAAAATGCCAAGAGTGTGCAAAGCTGTCATCAAGGCAAAGGGTGGCTATTTGAATAATCTCAAATATAAAATATATTTTGATTTGTTTAACACTTTTTTGGTTACTACATGATTCCATATGTGTTATTTCATAGTTTTGATGTCTTCACTATTATTCTACAATGTAGAAAATAGTAAAAATAAAGTAAAACCCTGGAATAACACCTCCTCTGTCAGGGGTAAGGGAGGGGGACATGACATGTATTACAAGTTAGTACAAACCCTTCTTATCAGAGCCTCTAGACAGGCATGAACAGTATCTTCCATACAGCATTGAAAAAGGCCGCTTTATTCAGAGTAGAAAAACAACTCTGCCACCTGCTTGACTGTTGGCAAGCAACCTGCATCACAAAACACCATTGGCGCATTCCACACACACGCACGCACAGGGACTGAGTATAACCCCTCGCCCAGTCAGGACGATGTATTTTCTCTGGTGCACATGATGAAACAAAGAGTCTGTCTTGCTCTCAGTTGTGCTGTTGTCTCTCTTGTCACTTCTTCACCAATAGACAAGGCTGGTCTTTATCAATAGACAAGGCTGGTCTTCACCAATAGACAAGGCTGGTGTTCACCAATAATGTTTATGTCCAATGGCCGATGAGCACCCGATCGTTTTTATCTATAATCTCTCTTCATATCGACAAGGATTAAAAAAAGGATTTGCCAGTAGATTGTCGTACGTGATTCATGATGATGACTGCTAGCTTGCTAGCTAGGATTTTGAAAGTTGACATGATCAGTCCAATCAAAGCTACGGTAGATATAACGTGATTTGACGTCATTTTGGCCGACTCAACGAGTAGAGCTCTTGGGGGAGTTATAGGAAAAACACAAACACTTCAAGATACTGGTTATGCCACGTCTTACAAACTGTATCAGACGTGTGTATCCTGTTCTGGAGTATTCAGCAGGAGTGCGGGGTGCTAAGAGGTATCTAAAAAATAAACATGTCCATAACAGAGCAGTTCGTTATTTTTTTAGGTATCCACAAGTTTGCACCTATACTTGCAATAACTGGGGACATGGGCTGGGAACCCTGTGAGGTGAGATGGAAGGCGTGTATGGTGAGACTTTGGAATTGACTGTTGGATATGCCAACTGCCAGAATAGCCAGAAAAGTTTTTCAATGGTATCTATCCGTAAGGGGGAGCCTGGGCAACTGAAATGTCAGACGTTTTCCAACAGTTGTATGAAAACCAAATCAATATGAAAATGGGTGGAGGAGATTCATCATAAACCCAAATTGAGAACCTTTTGTTTGATTAAGGGTGAATTTGTGTGTGAGAGATCAATTATGTATAACCTACCTAAAAGCAAGAGATGGCTATGGTATGATCAGGGACATTGTCTCTGCGTATTGAAACAGGTCGGGATTGTGGTGAAACGGAAGAGGAAAGACTATGTAACTATCGTGACCTCGAAGAAAAAGAGAATGAAACTCATTTGATCCTCTATTGTACTTTCTACCACGATATATGCTTGTCCTTATTCCAGACAGACCACCAGATACATCCTGGCATTATGTAGCTGAGGAGACAGACCACCAGATACATCCTGGCATTATGTGGCTGAGGAGACAGACCACCAGATATACCCTGGCATTATGTAGCTGAGGAGACAGACCACCAGATATAGCCTGGCATTATGTGGCTGAGGAGACAGACCACCAGATATACCCTGGCATTATGTGGCTGAGGAGACAGACCACCAGATATACCCTGGCATTATGTGGCTGAGGAGACAGACCACCAGATATACCCTGGCATTATGTAGCTGAGGAGACAGACCACCAGATATACCCTGGCATTATGTAGCTGAGGAGACAGACCACCAGATATACCCTGGCATTATGTGGCTGAGGAGACAGACCACCAGATATACCCTGGCATTATGTAGCTGAGGAGACAGACCACCAGATATACCCTGGCATTATGTAGCTGAGGAGACAGACCACCAGATATACCCTGGCATTATGTGGCTGAGGAGACAGACCACCGGATATACCCTGGCATTATGTAGCTGAGAGACAGACCACCAGATATACCCCTGGCATTATGTAGCTGAGGAGACAGACCACCAGATATACCCTGGCATTATGTAGCTGAGGAGACAGACCACCAGATATACCCTGGCATTATGTGGCTGAGGAGACAGACCACCAGATATACCCTGGCATTATGTAGCTGAGGAGACAGACCACCAGATAATACCCTGGCATTATGTGGCTGAGGAGACAGACCACCAGATATACCCTGGCATTATGTAGCTGAGAGACAGACCACCAGATATACCCTGGCATTATGTAGCTGAGAGACAGACCACCAGATATAGCCCTGGCATTATGTGGCTGAGGAGACAGACCTCCAGATATACCCTGGCATTATGTAGCTGAGGAGACAGACCACCAGATATACCCTGGCATTATGTGGCTGAGAGACAGACCACCAGATATACCCTGGCATTATGTAGCTGAGGAGACAGACCACCAGATATACCCTGGCATTATGTGGCTGAGGAGACAGACCACCAGATATACCCTGGCATTATGTAGCTGAGAGACAGACCACCAGATATACACTGGCATTATGTAGCTGAGGGAGACAGACCACCAGATATACCCTGGCATTATGTAGCTGAGCCATGAGAGACAGACCACCAGATATACCCTGGCATTTTAGCTGAGGAGACGACCCCCAGTATACCCTGGCATTATGTGGCTGAGAGACAACCCCAGATATACCCTGGCATTATGTGGCTGAGAGACAACCACCAATTCCCTGGCATTATGCTAGCTGAGAGACAACCACCAATATACCCTGCATTATCTGCGCTGAGGAGACAACCCCCAGATATACCCTGCATTATGTCTAGAACACCACCATTCCCTATTTTAGTAGAACAACCACCAATATCCCTGCATTATGTACTAACCCACCAATATCCCTGCATTATTGGCTAACCCCAGATTCCCTCATTATGTGCTCACCACCAATATACCCTGGCATTATGTGGCTGAGAACAACCACCAATATACCCTGCATTATGTAGCTAAGGGACACAGACCACCAGATATACCCTGGCATTATATAGCTGAGAGACAGACCACCAGATATCACCCTGGCATTATGTGGCTGAGAGACACCTCATATACCCTGGCATTATGTAGCTGAGACCCACCAATATCCCTGGCATTATTATCTAGGAACACCACCAGATATACCTGCATTATTGCTAGAGACAACCACCAGATATACCCTGGCATTATGTGGCTGAGAACACCCATTCCTGCATTATATAGCTGAGAGACAACCTCCAGATATACCCTGGCGTTATGTGGCTGAGGAGACAGACCACCAGATATACCCTGGCATTATGTGCTAAGACAACCACCAATATACCCTGGCATTATGTGGCTGAGGAACCCACCAGATATACCCCTGGCATTATGTAGCTGAGGAGACAGACCACCAGATATCCCCTGGCATTATGTGGCTGAGAGACAGACCACCAGATATACCCTGCATTATGTGGCTAAACACCACCATTACCCTGGCATTATGTGGCTAGAACCCTTTGGCATTATGTAGCTGAGCCATGAGAACCCACCAATATTGCATTATGTAGCTGAGGAGACACCCCAATTCCCTGGCATTATGTGGCTGAGGACCCACCAGATATACCTGGCATTATGTAGCTGAGGACCCACCAGATTCCTGCATATACTAGAACACCCCAATATACCCTGCATTATGTGGCTGAGGACAGACCACCAATTACCCTGGCATTATGTAGCTGAGAACACCACCAGATTCCCCTGGCATTATGCTCAGCTGAGAACAACCTCCAGATATACCCCTGGCATTATGTGGCTGAGGAGACAACCACCAGATATACCCTGGCATTATGTGGCTGAGAGACAACCACCAATATACCCTGGCATTATGTAGCTGAGAACAACCACCAATATACCCTGGCATTATGTGGCTGAGACCCCATTTCATTATGTAGCTGAGCCCCTTCTCATTATTGCTGAGAACACAACCAGATATACCCTGGATTATGTGTGAACAGACCACCAGATCTCCCTGGCATTATGTGCTAAGACAACCACCAATATACCCTGGCATTATGTGGCTGAGGAACAACCACCAATATACCCCTGATTATTAGCTGAGCCATGAGGGAGACACCACCAGATCATACCCTGCATTATTAGCTCGAGACAACCACCAGATATACCCTGGCATTATGTGGCTGAGAACAACCACCAGATATACCCTGGCATTATGTAGCTGAGAGACAACCCCAGATATACCCTGCATTATATACTGAGGAGACAGACCACCAGATATACCCTGGCATTATGTGGCTGAGACACCACCAGATATACCCTGGCATTATGTAGCTGAGGGGACACCACCAGATATCCCTGCATTATATAGCTGAGGAGACAGACCTCCAATATATGCATTATATATGAGAACACCACCATATACCCTGGCATTATGTGGCTGAGAGACAGACCACCAGATATACCCTGGCATTATGTAGCTGAGGAGACAACCACCCAGATATACCCTGCATTATGTGGCTGAGCACCACCAATATTCCTTATTTGATTCAATTGGGTTTTAACCAACTGAAAGAAGGCAACTTACAAGAGGGGGATTTGCAATTCATGCAAGGTCTGAGCGGCACAAACAAACAACATTACATGAGTCATCAAAATGTAAAAAGTAATGCAACACTGGTAAATGCCCTAAACAAGAACACCCGTTCAAAAAATCTGATATATTAAAATAATAGGAAAATACTACTACTTACACCACACAAAACATTGCACAAGAGACCCGATGAGTCTCCAAGTCTGATAATAAACTTCACTGCAATCCCAACCTAAGCATAACACAACTGTGGAAAAAAGGTTACTTCCATTAATAATGCAAAATACACAAGCAAAGGGATTCAGAATGAGGTTCTCAGTTGTTTGTCAGACATGATTCAACCAAAACTATAGAAGAAGTAAAACAGTGAGGTCTTTAGCATAATGGCAGAAAAATTTTAAAAAAAAAAATAAAAAAAAAGGATCAGATATCTCTTACTCAGGTACTATTTCAGTGGAGCTGTCCATGAGAGCTGTCTCCACTTTGAATCGGCTATCGACTAGATGCCGGGGCGTTACCTGACTAAATCCTACCTATTAGAAAGTCATGGTCTTGAATACAAAAACACCTATAGGCCAAGCATATGGCGGTTGCTTCATTATGTGCACATTCAGGCGTCCAGGCAGCGCATTAAAAGAACAATCAAAGCCTTTTACCTCCCTGCAGTGCACACTGTCTAAACTTGTGGATCAGTCAAAGCTGTCCCTGAGGTAACGTTCTTCTTTCAAAACTATGTCTTCACATCTGGAGTCATATATTGCATCAAAAATGGCTTAGCGTACAAAGGGAGATGTACCCGAGGTGCACCTAAAGCTTCAGGACTAAGTACACTCGCTGGGCATGTCATATATGTCTCTACTATTGATTTCCTGCCTTATCTCAAGACATGGTCAAAACACCACTACAGATCTGCTCGAAGCCGGGTCTGCTTGCACAGATAATTTACAATTCATTGTGTTCCTTGTTCCACTGCATAGTTTTTGGAGAAGCAACATTTCTACCGATGCTACAGTCTTCATCACTTACCTGTCAAAGGCTGTAGATTTAGTTGAACCTCAGTTCAAACTTTGAATACTTCATGATAGTCATTTTTATGACCTATGAATTAAGTGTTAAACACAGGTGAGCAAAATATATCAATACCCCCTGCAAAATACCAAAAAAAGCTAAGCTCTCAATTTAATGGAACTGTGTACTCAGTAGAGTAGGTCAGAGGTCAGATTCAGAAATAGATGAAGAAGTTTTCTTTGTTCTCTTTAAACTGTCAAAATAAGCTGCTTCAATCCCAGTTAGCACCGCTTATTGTGAACAGAGTTTTCTGCACTAAAGCTGATGAAATCGTATCTTAGGTTCCACAATGTTAGATGAGAGATTAACGAAATTTAGGTGTATTAATATTGAATCACAATTTTAATACTCTCTGATGATTGTCTGCTAAATACTTAATATATTATAAATATACAGTGGGGGAAAAAAAGTATTTATCATTCACGTTCTCCCACTTAAAAAGATGAGAGAGGCCTGTAATTTTCATCATAGTTACCACGTCAACTATACAACAAATTAAATTTTTTTTCAGAAAATCACATTGTAGGATTTTTTTAGTGAATTTATTAGCAAATTAATGGTGGAAAATAAGTATTTGGTCAATAACAAAAGTTTCTCAATACTTTGTTATATAACCCTTTATTAGCAATGACACAGGTCAAATGTTTTCTGTAAGTCTTCACAAGGTTTTCACACACTGTTGCTGGTATTTTGGCCCATTCCTCCATGCAGATCTCCTCTAGAGGCAGTGATGTTTTGGGGCTGTCGCTGGCCAACCGGACTTTCAACTCCCTCCAAAGATTTTCTATGGGGTTGAGATCTCAGACTGGCTAGCCACTCCAGACCAAAATACTTCTTACGAAGCCACTCGCCTTCTTGCCCGGGCAGTGTGTTTATCATTACATGCTGACCCACGTTTCATCTTCAATGCCCTTGCTGATGAGGGGGTTTTCACTCAAAATCTCCACGATACATGCCCCATTCGTTCTTTCCTTATCGTCTCCTGGTCCCTTTGCTAAAAAACAGCCCCAAAAGCATGATGTTTCCACCCCCATGCTTCTCAGTGTATATGTTCTTTGGATTCACTCAGCATTCTTTGTCCTCCAAACCATGAGTTGAGTTAAAAGTTATATTTTGGTTTCATCTACCATATGCATTCTCCCATCCTCTTCTATCTCTCTACTTCAGCCGGGCCTACTGTATGGCCCAGCACGTTCTACTCACTGCAGGATTTGAGTCCCTGGCGGCGTAGTGTGTTACTGATGGTAGGCTTTGTTACTTTGGTCCCAGCTCTCTGCAGGTCATTCACTAGGTCCCCCCGTGTGGTTCTGGGATTTTTGCTCACCGTTCTTGTGATCATTTTGACCCCACGGGGTGAGATCTTCGAGGGGAGATTATCAGTGGTCTTGTATGTCTTCCATTTCTAATAATTGCTCCCACAGTTGATTTCTTCAAACCAAGCTGCTTACCTATTGCAGATTCAGTCTTCCCAACCTGGTGCAGGTCTACAATTTTGTTTCTGGTGTCCTTTGACAGCTCTTTGGTCTTAGCCATAGTGGAGTTTGGAGTGTGACTGTTTGAGGTTGTGGACAGGTGTCTTTTATACTGATAACGTTCACTGCCATTAGCTCTGAGTAATGAGTGGAGGACAGATGACCTCTTAAAGAAGAAGTTACAGGTCTGTGAAACCAAAATCTTGCTTTTTTAGGTGACCAAATGCTTATTTTCCACCATAATTTTCAAATAAATTCATTAAAAATCCTACAATGTATTTTCTGATTTTTTCCTCTCAATTTTCTGTCATGTTGGCTGTACCTACTGATATTACACCTCTCTCATTTTTTGTGCATTGTAAATACTTTTTTCCCCCACTGTATTATTAGCTGACCCAAGCCCACCAGATATCTTGGCATTATGTGGCTGAGCCTGAGGAGTGTCGGGTGGAGTGTAGTGGGATGAGAATCCCCACAGAGATATAAATCCAAAGCTCTTTAGTGAATCCTGTGCTCAAAACCGTCAACCGGCCACGGCGAAAACAAACGCACACTAACTCAAGTAAGTATGCACTACGTGCAGGACTCTCTATTACAACCCGAAAATAGAGAACCAAATCCAGGGGACCAAACAACCACTGCGACAGCAGAACAATTACACACACCCCTCCTACACAGGAGTATAGGGTCCTAATACTCACTAAGGTGTGACAAACAGACAAACAATCAACCAAAAAACATCGACGGTGGCAGCTATACTCCGGAGAGCGGCGTCCGCGAAGCCTGCCAACGGGAGGGGCGCCGCCTCGTGCAAAACCGTGACAGGGAGAAGCCCACCAGATATCTTGGCATTATGTGGCTCCTGGGAAAACTAAATGTTTTTTATCCATTGTTATTTCCGTTTCTGGAAATTTTTAGATAAAGCCTGAATAAAATAAAAAGCTCTACCTATAATTACATTATACAAATATTTAGCTCCTATATACAGTGGGAAAAAAAAGTATTTTCATCCACCAATTGTGCAAGTTCTCCCACTTAAAAAGATGAGAGAGGCCTGTAATTTTCATCATAGGTACACTCAACTATGACAGACAAAAATGAGGAAAAAAAAATCCAGAAAATCAAATTGTAGGATTTTTAATAATTTATTTGCAAATGATAGTGGAAAATAAGTATTTGGTCAATAACAAAAAGTTTCTCAATACTTTGTTATATCCCTTTGTTACAATACACAGGTCAACGTTTTCTGTAAGTCTTCTCAAGGTTTTCACACACTGTTTCTGGTATTTTGGCCCCATTCCTCCATGCAGATCTTCTCTCGAACAGTGATGTTTTTGGGGCTGTCGCTGGAGGCAACACAGACTTTCAACTCCCTCCAAAAGATTTTCTATGGGGATTGAGATTTCGAGATGGCCTCTCCAGATTAAATGCTTCTTCCAACCACTCCTTCGTTGCCGGGTGGTGTGTTTGGGATCATTGTCATGCTAAAGACCCAGCCCGTGTCATCTTCAATCCCTTGCTGATGGAAGGGGTTTTCACTCAAAATCTCCCGATACATGGCCCCATTCATTCTTTCCTTTACAGATCATCGTCCTGGTCCCTTTGCAAAAAACCGCCCCAAAGCATGATGTTTCCACCCCCATGCTTCACAGTAGGTATGGTGTTCTTTGGATCACTCAGCATTCTTTGTCCTCCAAACACAGCGGGTTAAGTTTTTTCCAAAAAGTTTATTTTGTTTCTCTACCATATACATTCTCCCAATCCTCTTCTATCATCCTATCTAGCAACTTCGCCGGCCTGACATGTACTGGCTTCGCACGTCTACACTGCAGGATTTGAGTCCCTGGCGGCGTGAGTGTGTTACTGATGTGCTCATTGTTACTTTGGTCCCAGCTCTCTGCGGGTCATTCACTGGTCCCGTGTGGTTCTGGATTTTTGCTCACCGTTCTTTATCATTTTACCCCCGTGAATCTTCTGAGCCCCGATCAGGGGGATTATCAGTGGTCTTGTATGTCTTCCTTTCCTTATTTGCTCCCACGTTATTTTCTCACCAAGCTGCTTACCTATTGCAGATTCAGTCTTCCCAGCCTGGTGCATCTACAATTTTGTTTCTGGTTCTTTACCTCTTTGGTCTTACTGTGGAGTTTGAGTGTACTGTTTAGGTTGTATGTCTTTTATACTGATAACAAGTTCAAACAGGTCCATTAATACATAGTGAGGACAACTCTATTTCTGTCAAATCTTGTTGTTTGTTACCAAATTTTTTCCACCATAATTTGCAAATACATTCATTAAAAATCCTACAATGTGAGTTTCTGATTTTTTTTCTCATTTGTCTGTCATAGTTGGCGTGTACATATGATGAATTACGCCTCTCTCATCTTTTTAATGAACTTGCACAGTGTTGGCTACTAAATCTTTTTTCCCCACTGT
>NW_025538927.1:0-15800 GCF_020615455.1 Coregonus clupeaformis | reverse complement strand
GTTCAACAACACCCTCACCATCTCTCCCTTTTCCACCACCACCATCTCTCTTTACCCCACCATCTCTCCTTTCCCCTTCCCCTTCCCCCCTACATTCTCCTTTCAACACCTATCATCTCCTGGTTCCTCACACCCCCACCATCTCTCCTAGTTCCACCACCCCACCATCTCTCCTAGTTCAACAACCCCACCATCTCTCCTAATTCAACTTCCCCTCACCATCCACACCCACCATCTCTCCTTGTTCAACAACTCCCACCATCTCTCCTTTTCCCCCCACCATCTCTCCTGTTCAGCATTCATCCCATCTCTCCTAGTTCAACACCACCCCCCACCATCTCTCCTAGTTCAACACCCCCACCATCTCTCCTAGTTCCACACCCCCACCATCTCTCCTAGTTCACACCCCTCACCATCTCTCCGTTTCACCACCCCACCATCTCTCCTAATTACACCCAAATCACCATCTCTCCTATTAACAACCCCTCACCATCTCTCCTGGTTCAACACCCCCACCATCTCTCCTAGTTCAACACCCTCCCACCATCTCTCCTAGTTCCAACACCCCCACCATCTCTCCTATTTCACCCCACCGTCACCATCTCTCCCTGGTTCAGCACCCCCCCATCTCTCCTGTTCCACCACCCACCATCTCTCTGGTTCACACCCCACTTTTCCCCACCATCTCTCCTATTTCAACACAACCCCTCACTTGGCCCCACCATCTCTCCTTGTTCAACAACACGCTTCCATCTCTCCTTGTTCTAACACCCCCTTACCATCTCTCCTTGTTCCAGCGCCCCCCACCATCTCTCCTAGTTCAACACCCCACCATCTCTCTAGTTCAACAACACCTCACCATCTCTCCTGTTCCATCTTTTCCCACCTTTCTTTCAACCCCCACCATCTCTCCTATCAACAACCCCTCCACCATCTCTCCTAGTTCCAACCTAAACCCCCACCATCTCTCCTAGTTCAACACCCCCTACCACGTCTCTCCTAGTTCACACACCCACCATCTCTCCTGATCCAACAACACCCCCACCATCTCTCCTTTTCCACCCCCTCACCATCTCTCTGGTTCACACCCCCACCGGCTCTCTCCTATTCAGCACCCCCACCATCTCTCCTGTTCAGCACCCCACCATCTCTCCTAGTTCAACACAACCCCTCAACATCATAACACCCACCATCTCTCCTTGTTCAACACCCTCCGCACCATCTCTCTTGTTCAGCACCCCCACCATCTCTCTAGTTCAGCACCCCCACCATCTCTCCTAGTTCAGCACACCCCCCCCTCCTTTTCACAGCCCCCCATCTCTATTCCACTCCACCATCTCTCCTTTTCATTCCCCCACCATCTCTCCTTTCAACAACATCCCCCCCCATCTCTCCTAGTTCCACTCCCCACCATCTCTCCTAGTTCAACACCCCCACCATCTCTCCTAGTTCAACACCCCACCATCTCTTTGTTTCCACACCCCCCCCCATCTCTCCTAGTTCCCCCCCACCATCTCTCCTGGTTCACGACACCCAATCACCATCTCTTTGTTCCCCCCCCAATCTCCCTAGTTCACCCTACTCCACCATCTCTCCTTTTCACCTACCCCACCATCTCTCTAGTTCAGCACCCACACCTCTCTCTGGTTCAACACCCCCCACATCTTCCTTGTTCACAACCCCACCATCATCTCCTTGTTCAACACCCCCCACCATCTCCTCCCTAGTTCCAACACCCCACCATACTCTCCTAGTTCACACCCCCACCATCTCTCCTAGTTCAACCAGCACCCCCACCATCTCTGCCTAGTTCAGCACCCCCACCATCCTCCTTTCAGCACCCCCCACCATCTCTCTAGTTCAGCTACTAGTCCCTCCACTACCTTACCATCTCTCTTTCTACCACCTCCTTCTCTCCTATTTCAAGCACCCCCCACCATCTCTTCGCCCCACCATTTACTATTCAATACCCCACATCTTGTAGTTTCAACCTCACCCCCCACCATCTCTACTGTTCACACCCCACCATCTCTGCTAGTTTCAACCCCCACACTCTCCTATTCACCCCTCATCTCTCCTGTTCAACAGCCCCCCCTTCTCTTTTTCAACCCCCCCCACCATCTCTCCTAGTTCCAACACCCCCACCATCTCTCTTGTTCCATCCCCCACCATCTCTCTGTTCTCCGACCCCACCAGCTCTCGTCCTTCTCCCACCACTCCGTTTCAGCACCCCCACCATCTCTCCTGGTTCAACACACCCCCCCCATCTCTCCTAGTTCAACACCCCACCATCTCTCCTATTCACAATCCCCACATCTCTTGTTCCGCACCCCCCATCTCTCTGGCTTCAGCCCCCACCGTCTCTCCTGAGTTCAGCACCCCCACCTCTCTCCTAGTTCAACACACCCCCCACCATCTCTATTTCACAACACCCCCACCATCTCTCTTTCACACCCCACCCATCTCTCCTAATTCACCCCCCACCATCTCTCTTTCACCCCACCATCTCCTTTCCCCCCCTCATCTCTTATTTCATCACCCCATCCATCTCTTAGTTCTCTCCCCCACCATCTCTCTTTTCAACACCCTCTCTCCTAGTTTCTTTACCCTCACACTCTCTCTGTTCCACTACCCCCACCATCTCTCCTATTTTCAACACCCCCACCATCTCCTATTCAACACCCCTCCATCTCTCTAGTTCACACCTCACCATCTCTCTGTTCAGCACCCCCACCATCTCTCCAGTTCCCACACCCCCACCATCTCTCCTGGTTCGCACAACCCCTCAGCCCCACCATCTCTCTTTTTCCCCACCATCTTTTTTCACAACACCATCTCTCCTATTCCCCCCCCACCATCTCTCTAGTTCAACACCCCCACCATCTCTCCTAGATTTCAGGCACACCCACCTTTTCACACCCACCTCTCTTGTTTCGCCCCACCATCTTTATTCAACTACCACCATTCTTCCCATCTTCTCAACAGCCCCCCCATCTCTCTTTCACCCCCCATCTCTCTTTCACCATCTCTTACCATCTTTCTATTCTCACCCCACCATCTCTCCTTGTTCAACCTTACCCCCTCCTCTCTCCTTTCTTACCCACCTTCTCTCCTATTCAACACCCCCACCATCTCTTATTCCACCCCCCATCTTTGTTTCACACCCAACCCCATCTCTCTATTCCACACCCCACCATCTCTTAGTTCCTCCCACATCTCTCCTATTCAACAACCTCCCATCTCTCCTTCAACAACACCCCCCCCATCTCTCCTATTTCAACACCCCCACCATCTCTCCTAGTTCCAACTTACCCCCCACCATCTCTCCTATTCAACCCCCCACCATCTCTCCTAGTTCAACTACCCCACCATCTCTCCTAGTCTCATCACACCCTCAACATCGCTGCCACCCACCCATCTCTCCTTGTTCAACAACCAGCACCATCTCTCCAAGTTCAACACCCCACCATCTCTCCTATTTCAACACCCCCCCCCCATCTCTCCTAGTTCAACCACCCCCACCATCTCTCCTATTCTAACACACCCTCAACATCCATACACCACCCCACCATCTCTCCTTGTTCACCCCCACCATCTCTCCTTTTCAACCCCCCACCATCTCTCCTATTTCAATCACCCCCACCATCTCTCCTGTTCAACAAGCACCCCCACCATCTCTCCTCGTTTCTTCCACACTCACCAATCTCACTAGTTCCAACACCCCCACCATCACCTATTCCATCACCCCACCATCTTTAGTTCACACCCCCACCATCTCTCTATTCAACACCCCACCATCTCTCCTAGTTCAGCACCCCCCCCATCTCTCTAGTTCACCTCCCCCCGGTCTCTCCTAGTTCAAGCACCCCCCACATCTCCTATTCATCCACCCCCTCATCTCTCATTCAACACCCCCCTCTCTCCTAGTTCAACAACCCCCCCCACCTCTCTCTATTCACACCATCTCCTAGTTCCAACACCCCACCATTCTTGTTCACTTCCCCCACCATCTCTCCTCGTTCAGCCTTCCCCCACCATCTCTCCTAGTTCCAACACCCCCACCATCTCTCCTTTCATCCACCTAACATTCCACCATCTCTCTTTTCCCACTCCATCTCTCCTTTCTCCCCCCTCTCTCTGTTCACACACCCCCACCAATCTCTCCTATTTCCCCCCCACCATCTCTCCTAGTTTCAGCACCCCCCTCCATCTCTACTAGTTCCAGCACCCCACTTTTTTCACTACCACCATCTCCCTTTCGCACCCCCCACCATCACTCCTAGTTCAGCGCCCCACCATCTCTCCTGGTTCAACCACCCCCACCATCTCTCCTAGTTCCGCATCCCCCTCTCATCTCTCCTAGTTCACGCACAGCCCACCATCTTCTTTCTTCTGTTCATCTCTAGTTCACACACCTCATCCCCACCATCTCTCCTTTTCACACACCCCCTTCCTAGTTCCAGCGCCCCCACCATCTCTCCTGGTTCAACACCCCCAACACCATCTCTCCTGTTCGCCCCCACCATCTCTTGGTTCACCCCCTTCTTTTACACACTTCGTCACCATCTCTCTTTTCTTACCCTCAGCACCCACACCATCTCTTTTTCTCCCCCACCATCTCTCCTGTTTCAACACCCCCACCATCTCTCCTATTCCAGCACCCCCTCTCTCGTTTCACCTCCCTCTCCTAGTTCCACCCCCACCATCTCTCTCCCCCCACATCTCTCCTTTCCCCACCATCTCTCCTAGTTCACTTTACCCCACCATCTCTACTATTACAACACCCCCACATCCTCCTAGTTCAACACCCCCACCATCTCTTTTCACACCCCCCCACCATCTCTCCTGGTTCAACACCCCCACCATCTCTCCTATTCAACACACAATACATTCCACCCCCCCACCATCTCTCATTTTCAACACACCATCTCTCCTGTTCACCCCCCATCTCTCCTTTTCACCCCCCACCATCTCTCTTGTTCTTACCCACACCCCCACCATCTCTCCTTTCAGCACCCACCATCTCTCCTATTCTACATCCCCACCATCTCTCCTTTTCAACAACACCCTCGCCATCTCTCCTAGTTTCAGCACCCCCCCACCAACTCTCCTAGTTCAACACCCCCACACAATCTCTCCCTGTTCATCCCCCACCATCTCTCTCAGTTCACACAGCCCTCTCAACATCTTCCCACCATCTCTCTTTTTTTCGGGCACACCACATCTCTCCTTTTCCTTCACCCCCACCATCTCTCTATTCACACCCCCCACCATCTCTCCTAGTTCAACACCCCCACCATCTCTCCTAGTTCAACACCCCCCACCATCTCTCCTAGTTCCAACACTCCCCACCATCTCTTAATTTCACCTCCCCACCATCTCTCCTAGTTCCACAACACCCCCACCATCTCTACTGTTCACAACCCCCCACCATCTCTCCTAGTTCAACACCTTTCCACCATCTCTCCTATTTCAACATCCCCCCACCATCTCTCCTTGTTCAGCTCCCCCACCAATCTCTCCTAGTTCAACTTTACCCCCACCATCTCTCCTAGTTCAACACCCGTCACCATCCTCCTATTCCAACACCCCACTATCTCTCCTATTCAACACCCCCCCATCTCTCCTTTTCCAACCTCACCATCTCTCCTGTTTAACACACCCCTCAACATTCAGCACCCACCATCCTCTTCGTTCGCACCCACCATCTCTCTTGTTCAGTCCCCCCCATCTCCTGTTCCAACACCCCCACCATCTCTCCTGGTTCACAGCCCCCCCACCATCTCTCCTTTTTCAACACCCCCACCATCTCTCCTAGTTCACAACCCCCCCATCCATCTCTACTATTCAACACTCCCCACCATCTCTACTAAGTTCAACACCCCCCACATCTCTCCTGTTCACACCATCTCTCCTATTCCCCCCCACCATCTCTCCTATTCATCACCCCCACCATCTCTCTAGTTCACACCCCCACCATCTCTCCTTCCTCCTCACCATCTTAACACACACCATCTCTCCTTTTCACAGCACCTCCATCCATCTCTCCTATTTCACACTCCACCATCTCTCCTTTTCAACACCCTTACCACCATCTCTCTATTTCAGCACCCCCCCCATCTCTCCTATTTTCAACACACCCCACCATCTCTCCTAGTTCACGCCCCCCCCCCACTCCCTCACCCCCACCATCTTCCTCCCCCCACCATCTCTCCTGGTTCCAGCACCCCCACCATCTCTCTATTCAACCCCCCTCTCCATCTCTCCTTTTCAACCCCCTCATCTCTATTCAACCCCCACCATCTCTGCTAGTTCCAACACCCCACCATCTCTCTAGTTCAGCACCATCTCTCTATTCAGCACCCCCACCATCTCTCTGTTCACTCCCCCATTCCCTTTACCCCCACCATCTCTCCTAATTCAACACACCCCCCACCATCTCTCCTGTTCAAGCACCCCCACCATCTCTCTATTCCACCCCCCCCTCATCTCTGCTAGTTCAATTACCCCACCATCTCTCCTAGTTCCACACCCCCACCATCTCTCCTATTTCAACACCCCCCCACCATCTCTCTAGTTTCCCGCACCCCCACCATCTCTCCTAGTTCCCCACCATCTCTCCTAGTTCCTTCACCCCCACCATCTCTTGTTCCGCACCCTCTTCTCCTCCCATCTCTCTTGTTCCAAACCCCTCACCATCTCCTTTCACAACCCTCTCCTGTTCCACCATCCTTCCCCACCATCACTCCTTTCACCCCCCCCCCCGTTCAGCACCCTTAACCACCATCTCTCTTTCCTACACCCCCACCATCTCTCCTATTTCACACCTCTTCCCCCCCTAACTCTACCCCACCATCTCTCCTTGTTCAACAACCCCCCATCTCCTAGTTCGCACCCCACCATCTCTCCTATTCAACACCCCCACCGTCTCTCCTAGTTCACTCCCACCCCCCTCCAACTTCTACTCCCACCATCTCTCGTTGTTCCACACCCTTGCCACCATCTCTCCTAGTTCAACAACACCCCACCATCTCTACTAGTTCAACACCCAATCACCATCTCTCCTGGTTCCGCACCCCCACCATCTCTCTTTCAACCCCCCCACCATCTCTTTTTCCAGCTCCCCCACCATCTCTCCTTTCACAATTCCCCACCTCTCTCCTGTTCACAACCCCCCTCTCTTTTTCCCCCCCACCATCTCCATTTCACCCCCACCATCTCTCTAGTTCAACACCCCCCCATCCTCCTTTACCACTACCCCCCACCATCTCTCCTGTTCACTCACCATCTCTCCTAGTTCCAACAGCCCCCACCACTCTCCTATTCACCCCCCTATCTCTCTATTTCACACCCCCACCATCTCTCTGTTCAGCACCCCACCATCTTCCTAGTTCCGGCGCCCCCACCGTCTTTTTCGGCACCCCACCATCTCTCCTGTGCTCTTTTTTTCCCCTTGCACCTTCTCTCCTTCTCTTTTCAGCGCCTCCCCATCTCTTATTCCACACCCCCACCATCTCTCTAGTTCACTTAGCAACCATCTCTCCTGTTCCAACAACCCCCTACCATCTCTCCTAGTTCAACACCCCACCATCTCTCCTAGTTCCAACCCCCCCACCATCTCTCCTAGTTCAACACACCCCTCCATCTCCAACCCCTCTCTCTTTTCCAGCACCCCCACCATCTCTCCTAGTTCAACCCACCCCCACCATCTCTCCTGGTTCAACACCCCCACCATCTCTCCTAGTTCACAACCATCTCTCCTGATTCTCAACCCCCCCCACCATCTCTCCTAGTTCAACACCCCCACCATCTCTCCTAGTTCAACACCACCCCTCAACATCTCAACCCCCACCATCTCTCTTGTTCAACACACCCTCCATCTCTCCTTTTTCCCCCCCCATCTCTCTCTGTTCCACACCCCCACCATCTCTCCTAGTCCAACACCCCACCATCCTCCTTTTCAACACCCCCACCATCTCTCTAGTTCACATTTTCCCCCACCATCTCTCCTAGTTTCACACCCCCCACCATCTCTTTTCCCCCCCATCTCTCCTAGTTCCCACCACCCACCATCTCTCCTAGTTCAGCACCCCACCATCTCTCCTATTCACACCCCCACCATCTCTCCTATTTCAACACCCCCACCATCTCTCTATTCACCCTTCCCATCCCGCCCATCTCTTTTTCAACACCCCCACCATCTCTCTGTTCATCACCCCACCATCTCTTTTCCACCACCCCCACCATCTCTCCTATTCCTTCCCCACCATCTCTCTGTTCTCCCCCACCATCTCTCTCTAGTTCAACACCCCCACCACTCTCCTAGTTCCACCCCCACCATCCTCTCTATTTCAACTTTTCCCCCACCATCTCTCTATTTCAGCACCCCCACCATCTCTCCTATTTCCAACACCCCCACCATCTCTCCTATTCAACCCCCTTCCACCATCTCTCCTTTTCATTCCCATCTCTTGTTCCTCACCCCCACCATCTCCTAGTTCACACCCCCTACCATCTCTCCTAGTTCATCACCCCCACCATCTCTCCTAGTTCAACTCCCCACCATCTCTGTCCTAGTTCAACACTTTAAACCCCTCTCTTTTTCACACCCCCACCATCTCTCCTAGTTCAGCAACACCCCACCATCTCTCTGTTCCGCACTCACCATCCACCATCTCTCCTAGTTTCCCAACCCCCCCCCCATCTCTCCTATTTCAACAACACCCCCACCATCTCTCCTATTTTCAACATTCCCCACCATCTCTCCTTTCACTCTCTCTCCTCTCCCATCTCTCTAGTTCAGCTCCCCCACCATCTCTTGTTTCAGCACCCCCACCATCTCTCCTATTCAGCAACCCCCACCATCTCTCTATTCCCACCTCACCATCTCTGTTCACTTACCCCCACCATCTCTCTTTCCCCCATCTCTTTTTCCCCCCACCATCTTTTCTTCCCCACCATCTCTCCTGGTTCCCACCCCCCACCATCTCTCCTATTTCAACTACCCCACCATCTTCCTTTTCACACACCCCCCCACCATCCTTCTTCTTTCCCTCTCTCCTTTTCTACCCCATCCACTCTCTCCTATTCGCACCTCACCATCTCTCTATTTCAACCCTCCCCCACCATCTCTCCTATTCTCTCAACATTCACCCACCATCTCTCCTGGTTCAGCACCCCCCCATCTCCTGTTCCACTCTCCTTTTCTTTTCATCTTCTTTCACTCTCTTTCACTACCCCCATCATCTCTATTTCCACCCCCACCATCTCTTATTTCAACACTTCACCATCTCTCCTAGTTCACACCCCCCACCATCTCTCCTAGTTATCTAACCCCTCCATCTCTTCTATTTCCATCACCCCCCACCATCTCTCTAGTTCAACATTCCCCCCCCATCTCTCCTAGTTCCAGCACCCCCACCATCTCCTCCTAGTTCAACCCCCCACCATTTCCTCTCCCCCCACATCTCTCTTCACCCCCCCACCCTCTCTTATTTCAGCATCACCATCTCTCCTATTCCACCCCCCCATTGTCCCCTTCCCCATCTCTCCTTTTTCTCAACACCCCCACCATCTCTCTAGTTCAACACCCCCCCCATCTCTCAGTTCACACCCCACCATCTCTCTAGTTTCAGCACCCCCACCATCTCTCCTATTCACCCCACTCTCAACCTCCTTCACACCACCATCTCTCCTGTTCACAACCCCCACCATCTCCCCAATTCAACACCCCACACCATCTCTCCTAGTTCAGCACCCCCCCCATCTCTCCTAGTTCATTTACCCCCCACCATCTCTCCTTGTTCAACACAACCCCTATCAACTTCGCACTTCCCACCATCTCTCTTTTTCACACCCCCCACCATCTCTCCTTTTCAACCCCCCTACCATCTCTCCTAGTTCCACCACCCCACCATTCTTTTTCATCTTTCCCCCACCATCTCTCCTATTCCACACCCCACCATCTCTCCTAGTTCAGGCACCCTTTCACCATCTCTACTAGTTCAAACAACTCCCTCCACCATCTCTACTAAGTTCCAAACCCCCACCATCTCTATGGTTCCGCACCCCACTTCTAGTTCCACCCCCACCATCTCTCTTCCACCATCTCTCCTAATTCCAACACCCCCCTCCTCAGTTCACCCCCCACCATCTCTCCTAATTTCCAACACCCCTATCTCTCTAGTTTCAACAACCTACCATCTCTCCTAGTTCACAACACCCCCACCATCTCTCTAGTTCCACCTTACCCCCACCATCTCTACTAGTTCACACCCCCACCATCTCTCTCCTGTTCAACACCCCACCATCTCTCCTATTTCCACACCCCCCACCATCCTCCTAGTTCCACCCCCACCCTCAACTCCACACCCACCATCTCTCCTAGTTCCACTTTCCCACCATCTCCCTAGTTCTTCCCCCCCACCATCTCTCCTAGTTCACCCCCACCATCTCTCCTTGTTCACACCCCCACCATCTCTCCTAGTTCCACCCCCACCCCCCTCTCTCTTTCACACCCCCACCATCTCTCTAGTTCACCTCAACATCCCTTTTCCACCATCTTTTGTTCCACACCCCACCATCTCTCCTATTTCAACATCCCTCCACCATCTCTCCTAGTTCTATCACCCCCCATCTTCCTATTTCAACACATCCCCCACCTATCTCTACTAGTTCAACCACCCCCACCATCTCTCCTAAGTTTCCAACACCTACACCATCTCTACTAGTTTCCAACACCCCCCCTCTCCTATTCAGCACCCCCCCCCATCTCTCCTTTTCAGCATTACCCCCCACCATCTCTCCTTTCACACCCCCACCATCTCTCCTAGTTCACAACACCCCCACCATCTCTTAGTTTCTTCCCCCCATCTCTCTAGTTCCACCCCCCACCATCTCTACTAGTTCAACACCCCCACCATCTCTCCTGTTCAACACCCTCTATCCCCACCATCTTTTTCAACAACACCTCTCCATCTCTCCTATTCAACACCCCCACATCTCTCCTTGTTTCCGCACCCCCACCATCTCCCTGTCACTTCCCCCCCCATCTCTCTTTTCAACAATCCCCCACCATCTCTCCTTTCACACCCCCCCCATCTCTCCTAGTTCACCACCCCACCATCTCTCCTTTTCAGCACCCACCAACTCTCTTTTCAACAACCCCCACCATCTCTCCTGAATTCAACACCCCCACCATCTCTCCTAGTTCAACTTCCCCCCCCACCATCTCTCCTAGTTCACACCACCTCCCCCCATCTCCCTTTTCCCCATCTCTCCTTTTCCTTACCATCTCTCCTAGTTCCACACCCCCCACCATCTCTCTAGTTCACAACAACTTCCCCCACACCATCTCTCCCTAGTTCACAACATTTTCCCCCACCATCTCTCCTAGTTCAACTTCCCCCCACCATCTCTCCTAGTTCACAACCCCCCACCATCTCTCCTAGTTCACACCACCATCTCTTTCCCCCCCGTCTTTTCCTTACCCCCCATCTCTCTATTCCCATCTCTCCTATTCAATCCCCCCCATCTCTCCTAGTTCACCCCCCACCATCTCTCCTTGTTCAGCCCCCACCATCTCTCTTCATCCCATCTCTTTTCATACTTACCCCACCGTCTCCTTGTTCACACCCCCACCATCTCTCCTGGTTCGACAGCACCCCCGCATCTCTCCTAGTTCCACTTTTCCCCACCATCTCTCCTATTTCACACCCCCACCATCTCTCTGGTTCACCTCTTTATTTCAACCCCCCATATTCTCCTTCACCCCCATCTCTCTTTTCACCGCCCCACCATCTCTTTCACACCCCACCATCTCTCCTAGTTCCAGCACCCCCACCATCTCTCTTGTTCAACTACCCCCACCATCTCTCCTAGTTCTCACCCCCCCCATCTCTCCTCTTCCACACCCCCCACCATCTCTCCTAATTCCAGCCCCCACCATTTTCATTCTCTGTTCAACCCCCACCATACTCTCCTTTTCACACCCCTTCACCATCTTCTTTACACCCCACCATCTCTCCTACTCTTCAACAACCCCCACCATCTCTACTAGTTCCAACCCCCACCATCTTCCTTTCACTTTCCCCTCACCATCTCTCTAGTTCTTCAACCCCCACATCTCTCCTAGTTTCACTCCATCTCTCTTTCTTTTACCATCTCTCCTTTTCAGCACCCCACCGTCTCTCCTGATTCAACACCCCCACCACTCTTGTTTCACCCCCCCCATCCCTGCTTTCAACCCCCTCTACTCTCTCCTAGTTCAGCAACCCCCCCACCATCTCTCCTTTCAGCACCCCCCGAGTCTCTCCTATTCCCCCCCTCCATCCTCCTAGTTCCTTAACACCCCATCTTCCTATTTCACACCTCTCCATCTCTCCTAGTTCACCCCCTCACCATCTCTCCTATTCAATGCCCCCACCATCCTTTTCACCCCCCCACCATCTCTCTGTTCAACACCCCCACCATCTCTCCTGTTCAACACCCCCACCATCTCTCCTAGTTCAGCACCCCCCCTCACTTTGCTTCCCCTCACCTCTCTCTTTTCAACCCTACGCACCATTCTCCCTAGTTTCACACCCCCACCATCTCTCTATTCAACCCCACCATTTCTTTCGCACACCACACCTATTCAGCACCCCTCCATCTCTCTAGTTCAACACCCCCACCATCTTTTTTTCCCACCCCACCATCTCTCCTAGTTCCAACCCCCCCCCACCATCTCTCCTAGTTCAACACCCCCACCATCTCTCCTAGTTCAACAACCCATCACCATCTCTCCTTTTCAACTCCTCCACCATTCTCCTGTTCCACACCCCCACCATCTCCTTTCACTCCCACCATCTCTCCTAGTTCAACTTACTCCCCACCATCTCTCCTAGTTCAACAGCCCCCTTTACCATCTCTCTAGTTCCAACCCCCCCACCATCTCTCCTGAATCAACTTCCCCCACCATCTCTCCTAGTTCAACACTTCCCCTAAACACCTCTCTCTTTTCAGCATCACCCCACCATCTCACTTTCAATACACCCCCTCATCTCTCCTGTTCAACACTTCCCCACCATCTCTCTAATTCCCCCTCACCATCTCTCCTAGTTCCACCCCCATCTTCCTTGTTCACTTCCCCACCATCTCTCCTAGTTCCAAATCCCCCCACCATCTCTCCATTCAACACAATCACCCCCACCATCTCTCCTTTTTCAACTCCTCCCATCTCTTTTCAACCCCCCACCATCTCTCTTTCACCCCCATCTCTCCTTTTCACACCCTCCTCTATTCACACCCCCCATCTCCTATTCAACACCCCCACCATCTCTCCTGTTCACACCCCACCATCTCTCCTGTTCTTCCCACCATCTCTCCTATTTCCCCTCACCCATCCACCATCTCTCCTAGTTCACCGACTCTTCCCCGCTCAGTCTCTCCTTGTTCACACCACGTCACCATCTCTCCTAGTTCACCCCTCCCCACCAATCTCTCTAGTTCAACACACTCCCCACCGTCTCTCTAGTTACCCCCCACCAGTCTCTCCTGGTTCACAACCCCCCCACCATCTCTCCTAGTTATTGTGGCCCCAATCTCTCCTAGTTCAACAGCACCCCCACCATCTCTCCTAGTTCAACCTCCTGTTCAACTTCCCCTTCACCATCTCTCCTGGTTCCCCCCAACCATCTCTCCTTGTTCACACTCCACCACCTCTCCTTTTCAACCACCCCACCATCTTTCAACACCACCCACCATCTCTCCTAGTTCCACACCCCCCACCATCTCTCTTGTTCAACACCACCCTTTACCATCTCTCCTAGTTCAACACCCCCATCTCTCCTTTTCCAGCACACCCACCCACCTCTCCTATTCACCGTCTCAACACCCCCACCATCTCTCCTATCCACTTCCGTCCACCATCTCTCCTAGTTCAACAACTACCCCCACCAACTCTCTATTCCTACACCCACTCCACCATCTCCCTATTCAACACTTACCCCACACCATCTCTCTGTTCACACCCCCACCATCTCTTTTTCACCCCCCATCTATACACCACCCCCCCATCTCTCCTATTCACCCATTCCCCCACCATCTCTCCTTGTTCAACACTTTCCCCCACCATCTTCTAGTTCAGCACCCCCCACCATCTTTTTTCAACCTCTCTACCCCCATTTACCATCCTTTTTCGGCAACCCAACACCATCTCTCCTTGTTTCAACACCCCCCCTCTACACCATTCTCCTGGTTTCAACACTTCTCCACCATCTCTCCTGTTCAGCAAACCCCCACCATCTCTCTATTTCCACTTTCCCCCCCCATCCTCCCACTTCATCTCTACTAGTTCACCCCACCCCCCCCCATCTCTCCTAGTTCAACACCCCATCCTCCTTCACCCCCACTCAACCCACCATCTCTCCTTGTTCAACAACCCCCACCATCTCTCCTAGTTCATCAACACCCCACCATCTCTCCTAGTTCAACCCCCCACCATCTCTCCTAGTTCCCCCCCTCCATCTTCACCCAACCACTCTTTTCATCTTCCCACACCATCTCTCCTTTTCACACCCCCACCTTCCTATTCAATCACCTCATCTCTCTAGTTCCACCCCCCACCATCTCTCTTTCCCACCCCCATTTCCATTCTCTCCTTGTTCAATGCACCCCCACCATCTCTCCTTTCAAACAACTTACCCCCACCATCTCTAGTTTCAAATTTACCATCTCGGTCCCATCTCTACTAGTTCAACACCCCACCATCTCTGCTAGTTCCTTCCCCACCATCTCTCCTAGTTTCAACACCCCCCACCATCTCTCCTAGTTCCAACCCACCCCCACCATCTCTCTGATTCCTTGCAACCCCTCAACATCCACTGCTTACCCTGCATCTGTTCCCATTTTGCCATCTACTAGTTCCCACCCATCATGTGCTCCATCTCTCCTGGATAAACCTTACCCCACCATCTCCTAGTTCAGCAACACCGTCTGCATCTCTCTAGTTCAACTTACCACCCAATATACCTATTCAACAACACCCCACCATCTCTCCTGAAATAAACCTTTACCATCTCCTGTTCAACAACACCGTCACCATCTCTCTATTCCAGCACCCCCTGCTCTATTCAACAATACACCACATCTCTCCTATTCAGCACCCCCTGCCATCTCCTAGTTCCCATCTCTCCTAGTTCAGCACAGCCCTCAACATCGCAATACCCACCATCTCTGCTTGTTCAACCTTTCATCTCTCTAGTTCTTTATTACCATCTCTCCTTGTTCAACACCCCCCACCATCTCTCCTAGTTCAACGCTTTACCATCTCTATTCAGCCTTAACTTACCGTCACCATCTCTCCTATTCAGCAACGCCCCACCATCTCTGCTATTCAGCGCCCACCGTCTCTGCTGGTTCGGCACTGGCGTGTTCTGGATCAGCAGCACCCCACCATCTCCCTGGTTCAACAGCACGTCACCATCTCTCCCCTGGTTCCAGCACCCCACCAGCTCTCCTGGTTCAACATAGCCCCAGCATCTATCCTGGAATCAACAACACCCCCACCATCTCTCCTGAATTCAACACCTTCACCATCTCTCCTTGTTCAGCACCCCACCATCTCTCTGGTTAACCTTGCCCCCACCATCTCTCCTAGTTCAACAGCACACGTCACCATCTCCTGATAATGCAACACCCCCACCATCTCTACTAGTTCCTTTACCCCATCTCTACTGGTCTTTAACTTATAAGCTCCTAGATCAACAACTTCCCCACCATCTCTCCTAGTTCAACAACACACGTCACCATCTTCCTAGTTC
>NW_025538926.1:0-15788 GCF_020615455.1 Coregonus clupeaformis | reverse complement strand
CTCTCTGCTAGACACTCTCTGCTAGACACTCTCTGCTAGACACTCTCTGCTAGACACTCTCTGCTAGACTCTCTCTGCTAGACACTCTCTGCTAGACACTCTCTGCTAGACTATCTCACTAGACACTCTCTGTTAGACACTCTCTGTTAGACAGTCTGCTAGACATTCTCTGCTAGACACTCTCTGTTGGACACTCTCTGTTAGACAGTCTGCTAGACACTCTCTGCTAGACACTCTCTGTTGGACACTCTCTGTTAGACACTCTCTGTTAGACACTCTCTGTTAGACACTCTCTGTTAGACACTCTCTGTTAGACACTCTCTGTTAGACACTCTCTGTTAGACACTCTCTTTTATACACTCTCTGCTAGACTCTCTCTGCTAGACACTCTGCTAGACTCTCTCACTAGACACTCACTGTTCGACACTCTGCTAGACATTCTCTGCTAGACAATCTCTGCTAGACACTCTCTGCTAGACACTCTCTGCTAGACACTCTCTGCTAGACACTCTCTGCTAGACACTCTCTGCTAGACACTCTCTGCTAGACACTCTCTGCTAGACACTCTCTGCTAGACACTCTCTGTTCGACACTCTCTGTTAGACAGTCTGCTAGACACTCTCTGCTAGACACTCTCTGCTAGACACTCTCTGCTAGACACTCTCTGCTAGACACTCTCTGCTAGACACTCTCTGCTAGACACTCTCTGTTAGACACTCTCTGTTAGACACTCTCTGCTAGACACTCTCTGCTAGACACTCTCTGTTAGACACTCTCTGTTAGACACTCTCTGCTAGACACTCTCTGTTAGACACTCTCTGCTAGACACTCTCTGCTAGACACTCTCTGCTAGACACTCTCTGCTAGACACTCTCTGCTAGACACTCTCTGCTAGACACTCTCTGCTAGACACTCTCTGTTAGACACTCTCTGCTAGACACTCTCTGTTAGACACTCTCTGCTAGACACTCTCTGTTAGACACTCTCTGTTAGACACTCTCTGCTAGACACTCTCTGCTAGACACTCTCTGCTAGACACTCTCTGCTAGACACTCTCTGCTAGACTCTCTCTCTAGACACTCTCTGTTAGACACTCTCTGCTAGACACTCTCTGCTAGACACTCTCTGCTAGACACTCTCTGCTAGACACTCTCTGCTAGACACTCTCTGCTAGACACTCTCTGTTAGACACTCTCTGTTAGACACTCTCTGTTAGACACTCTCTGTTAGACACTCTCTGCTAGACACTCTCTGTTAGACACTCTCTGTTAGACACTCTCTGTTAGACACTCTCTGTTAGACACTCTCTGCTAGACACTCTCTGCTAGACTCTCTCTGCTAGACACTCTGCTAGACTCTCTCACTAGACACTCACTGTTCGACACTCTGTTAGACACTCTCTGTTAGACACTCTCTGTTAGACACTCTCTGTTAGACACTCTCTGCTAGACACTCTCTGTTAGACACTCTCTGCTAGACACTCTCTGCTAGACACTCTCTGCTAGACACTCTCTGCTAGACACTCTCTGCTAGACACTCTCTGTTAGACACTCTCTGCTAGAAACTCTCTGCTACACTCTCTCTGCTAGACACTCTCTGCTACACACTCTCTGCTAGACACTCTCTGCTAGACACTCTCTGCTAGACACTCTCTGTTAGACACTCTCTGTTAGACACTCTCTGTTAGACACTCTCTGTTAGACACTCTCTGTTAGACACTCTCTGCTAAACACTCTTCTAGCCACCCTCTGCTAAACACTCTCTTAGACACACTCTGTTAAACATTCTTTGCTAGACACTCTCTGCTAGACACTCTCTGCTAGACACTCTCTGCTAGACACTCTCTGTTATAAACTCTCTGCTAGACACTCTCTGCTAGACACTCTCTGCTAGACACTCTCTGCTAAACACTCTCTGTTAGACACTCTCTGCTAGACACTCTCTGTTAGACACTCTCTGCTAGACACTCTCTGTTAGAAACTCTCTGCTAGACACTCTCTGCTAGACACTCTCTGCTAGACACTCTCTGCTAGACACTCTCTGCTAGACACTCTCTGCTAGACACTCTCTGTTAGACACTCTCTGCTAGACACTCTCTGTTAGACACTCTCTGTTAGACACTCTCTGCTAGACACTCTCTGCTAGACACTCTCTGCTAGACACTCTCTGCTAGACACTCTCTGCTAGACACTCTCTGCTAGACACTCTCTGCTAGACACTCTCTGTTAGACACTCTCTGCTAGACACTCTCTGCTAGACACTCTCTGCTAGACACTCTCTGCTAGACACTCTCTGCTAGACACTCTCTGTTAGACACTCTCTGTTAGACACTCTCTGTTAGACACTCTCTGCTATACACTCTCTGATAGACACTCTCTTAGACACTCTCTGTTAGAAACTCTCTTTTATACACTCTCTGCTAGATACGCTCTGCTAGACTCTCTCTGCTAGACACTCTGCTAGACTCTCTCACTAGACACTCTCTGTTAGACACTCTCGTTAGACAGTCTGCTAGACACTCTCTGCTAGACACTCTCTGCTAGACACTCTCTGCTAGACACTCTCTGCTAGACACTCTCTGCTAGACACTCTCTGCTAGACACTCTCTGCTAGACACTCTCTGTTAGACACTCTCTGTTAGACACTCTCTGCTAGACACTCTCTGCTAGACACTCTCTGCTAGACACTCTCTGCTAGACACTCTCTGCTAGACACTCTCTGCTAGACACTCTCTGCTAGACACTCTCTGTTCGACACTCTCTGTTAGACAGTCTGCTAGACAATCTCTGCTAGACACTCTCTGTTAGACACTCTCTGTTAGAAACTCTCTGCTAGACACTCTCTGCTAGACACTCTCTGTTAGACACTCTCTGTTAGACACTCTCTGTTAGACACTCTCTGTTAGACACTCTCTGCTAGACACTCTCTGCTAGACACTCTCTGCTAGACACTCTCTGTTAGACACTCTCTGTTAGACACTCTCTGTTAGACACTCTCTGCTAGACACTCTCTGCTAGACACTCTCTGCTAGACACTCTCTGCTAGACACACTCTGTTAGACACTCTCTGCTAGACACTCTCTGTTAGAAACTCTCTTTTAGACACTCTCTGCTAGACACGCTCTGCTAGACTCTCTCTGCTAGACACTCTGCTAGACTCTCTCTCTAGACACTCTCTGCTAGACACTCTCTGCTAGACACTCTCTGCTAGACACTCTCTGCTAGACACTCTCTGCTAGACACTCTCTGCTAGACACTCTCTGCTAGACACTCTCTGCTAGACACTCTCTGCTAGACACTCTCTGCTAGACACTCTCTGCTAGACACTCTCTGCTAGACACTCTCTGTTAGACACTCTCTGTTAGACACTCTCTGTTAGACACTCTCTGCTATACACTCTCTGCTAGACACTCTCTTAGACACTCTCTGTTAGAAACTCTCTTTTATACACTCTCTGCTAGATACGCTCTGCTAGACTCTCTCTGCTAGACACTCTGCTAGACTCTCTCACTAGACACTCTCTGTTCGACACTCTCTGTTAGACACTCTGCTAGACATTCTCTGCTAGACAATCTCTGCTAGACACTCTCTGCTAGACACTCTCTGCTAGACACTCTCTGCTAGACACTCTCTGCTGGACACTCTCTGTTAGACACTCTCTGTTAGACACTCTCTGTTAGACACTCTCTGTTAGACACTCTCTTTTAGACACTCTCTGCTAGATACGCTCTGCTAGACTCTCTCTGCTAGACACTCTGCTAGATTCTCTCACTAGACACTCTCTGTTAGACACTCTCTGCTAGACACTCTCTGCTAGACACTCTCTGCTAGACACTCTCTGCTAGACACTCTCTGCTAGACACTCTCTGCTAGACACTCTCTGCTAGACACTCTCTGCTAGACACTCTCTGCTAGACACTCTCTGCTAGACACTCTCTGCTAGACACTCTCTGTTAGACACTCTCTGTTAGACACTCTCTGTTAGACACTCTCTGCTATACACTCTCTGATAGACACTCTCTTAGACACTCTCTGTTAGAAACTCTCTTTTATACACTCTCTGCTAGATACGCTCTGCTAGACTCTCTCTGCTAGACACTCTGCTAGACTCTCTCACTAGACACTCACTGTTCGACACTCTGTTAGACAGTCTGCTAGACATTCTCTGCTAGACACTCTCTGCTAGACACTCTCTGCTAGACACTCTCTGCTAGACACTCTCTGCTAGACACTCTCTGTTAGACACTCTCTGTTAGAAACTCTCTGCTAGACACTCTCTGTTAGACACTCTCTGTTAGAAACTCTCTTTTAGAAACTCTCTTTTAGACACTCTCTGTTAGACACTCTCTGCTAGACTCTCTCTGCTAGACACTCTCTGCTAGACACTCTCTGCTAGACACTCTCTGCTAGACACTCTCTCAATAGACACTCTCTGTTCGACACTCTCTGTTAGACAGTCTGCTAGAGATTCTCCGCTAGAAAATCTCTGTTAGACACTCTGTTAGACACTCTCTGTTAGACACTCTCTGTTAGACACTCTCTTTTAGACACTCTCTTCTAGATACGCTCTGCTAGACTCTCTCTGCTAGACTCTCTCTGCTAGACACTCTGCTAGACTCTCTCACTAGACACTCACTGTTCGACACTCTGTTAGACAGTCTGCTAGACATTCTCTGCTAGACAATCTGTGCTAGACACTCTCTGTTAGACACTCTCTGCTAGACACTCTCTGCTAGACACTCTCTGCTAGACACTCTCTGCTAGACACTCTCTGCTAGACACTCTCTGCTAGACACTCTCTGTTAGACACTCTCTGCTAGACACTCTCTGCTAGACACTCTCTGCTAGACACTCTCTGCTAGACACTCTCTGCTAGACACTCTCTGCTAGACACTCTCTGCTAGACACTCTCTGTTAGACACTCTCTGTTAGACACTCTCTGTTAGACACTCTCTGTTAGACACTCTCTGCTAGACACTCTCTGCTAGACACTCTCTGCTAGACACTCTCTGCTAGACACTCTCTGCTAGACACTCTCTGTTAGACACTCTCTGCTAGACACTCTGTTAGAAACTCTCTGCTAGACATTCTCTGCTAGACAATCTCTGCTGGACACTCTCTGTTGGACACTCTCTGTTGGACACTCTCTGTTAGACACTCTCTGCTAGACACTCTCTGTTAGACACTCTCTGCTAGACACTCTCTGCTAGACTCTCTCTGCTAGACACTCTCTGCTAGACTCTCTCTGCTAGACTCTCTCTGCTAGACTCTCTCTGCTAGACTCTCTCTGCTAGACACTCTCTGCTAGACACTCTGCTAGACTATCTCACTAGACACTCTCTGTTCGACACTCTCTGTTAGACAGTCTGCTAGACATTCTCTGCTAGACACTCTCTGTTTTTACACTCTCTGTTAGACAGTCTGCTAGACATTCTCTGCTAGACACTCTCTGTTAGACACTCTCTGTTAGACACTCTCTGTTAGACACTCTCTGTTAGACACTCTCTGTTAGACACTCTCTGTTAGACACTCTCTGTTAGACACTCTCTGTTAGACACTCTCTGTTAGACACTCTCTGTTAGACACTCTCTGTTAGACACTCTCTGTTAGACACTCTCTGCTAGACTCTCTCTGCTAGACACTCTGCTAGACTCTCTCACTAGACACTCACTGTTCGACACTCTCTGCTAGACATTCTCTGCTAGACAATCTCTGCTAGACACTCTCTGCTAGACACTCTCTGCTAGACACTCTCTGCTAGACACTCTCTGCTAGACACTCTCTGCTAGACACTCTCTGCTAGACACTCTCTGCTAGACACTCTCTGCTAGACACTCTCTGCTAGACACTCTCTGTTAGAAACTCTCTGCTAGACACTCTCTGCTAGACACTCTCTGCTAGACACTCTCTGCTAGACACTCTCTGCTAGACACTCTCTGCTAGACACTCTCTGCTAGACACTCTCTGCTAGACACTCTCTGCTAGACACTCTCTGCTAGACACTCTCTGTTCAGACACTCTCTGTTAGACAGTCTTGCTAGACAATCTCTGCTAGACACTCTCTGCTAGACACTCTCTGCTAGACACTCTCTGCTAGACACTCTCTGCTAGACACTCTCTGCTAGACACTCTCTGCTAGACACTCTCTGCTAGACACTCTCTGTTAGACACTCTCTGTTAGACACTCTCTGTTAGACACTCTCTGTTAGACACTCTCTGTTAGACACTCTCTGTTAGACACTCTCTGCTAGACACTCTCTGCTAGACTCTCTCTGCTAGACTCTCTCTGCTAGACTCTCTCTGCTAGACACTCTGCTAGACTATCTCACTAGACACTCTCTGTTAGACACTCTCTGTTAGACAGTCTGCTAGACATTCTCTGCTAGACACTCTCTGTTTTTACACTCTCTGTTAGACAGTCTGCTAGACATTCTCTGCTAGACACTCTCTGTTGGACACTCTCTGTTAGAAACTCTCTGTTAGACACTCTCTGTTGGACACTCTCTGTTAGACACTCTCTGTTAGACACTCTCTGTTAGACACTCTCTGTTAGACACTCTCTTTTATACACTCTCTGCTAGACTCTCTCTGCTAGACACTCTGCTAGACTCTCTCACTAGACACTCACTGTTCGACACTCTGCTAGACATTCTCTGCTAGACAATCTGTGCTAGACACTATCTGCTAGACACTCTCTGCTAGACACTCTCTGCTAGACACTCTCTGCTAGACACTCTCTGCTAGACACTCTCTGCTAGACACTCTCTGCTAGACACTCTCTGCTAGACACTCTCTGCTAGACACTCTCTGTTAGAAACTCTCTGCTAGACATTCTCTGCTAGACAATCTCTGCTAGACACTCTCTGCTAGACACTCTCTGCTAGACTCTCTCTGCTAGACACTCTCTGCTAGACACTCTCTGCTAGACACTCTCTGCTAGACACTCTCTGCTAGACACTCTCTGCTAGACACTCTCTGTTAGACACTCTCTGTTAGACACTCTCTGCTAGACACTCTCTGCTAGACACTCTCTGCTAGACACTCTCTGCTAGACACTCTCTGCTAGACACTCTCTGCTAGACACTCTCTGCTAGACACTCTCTGCTAGACACTCTCTGTTAGACACTCTCTGCTAGACACTCTCTGTTAGACACTCTCTGTTAGAAACTCTCTTTTAGAAACTCTCTGTTAGACACTCTCTGTTAGACACTCTCTGTTAGACACTCTCTGTTAGACACTCTCTGCTAGACACTCTCTGCTAGACACTCTCTGCTAGACACTCTCTGCTAGACACTCTCTGCTAGACACTCTCTGCTAGACACTCTCTGCTAGACACTCTCTGCTAGACACTCTCTGCTAGACACTCTCTGCTAGACACTCTCTGTTCAGACACTCTCTGTTAGACAGTCTGCTAGACAATCTCTGCTAGACACTCTCTGCTAGACACTCTCTGCTAGACACTCTCTGCTAGACACTCTCTGCTAGACACTCTCTGCTAGACACTCTCTGCTAGACACTCTCTGCTAGACACTCTCTGCTAGACACTCTCTGCTAGACACTCTCTGTTAGACACTCTCTGTTAGACACTCTCTGTTAGACACTCTCTGTTAGAAACTCTCTGTTAGACACTCTCTGTTAGACACTCTCTGTTAGACACTCTCTGTTAGACACTCTCTGTTAGACACTCTCTGCTAGACACTCTCTGCTAGACACTCTCTGCTAGACACTCTCTGCTAGACACTCTCTGCTAGACACTCTCTGTTAGAAACTCTCTGCTAGACACTCTCTGCTAGACAATCTCTGCTAGACACTCTCTGCTAGACACTCTCTGCTAGATACTCTCTGTTAGAAACTCTCTTTTAGACACTCTCATTTAGACACTCTCTGTTAGACACTCTCTGTTAGACACTCTGCTAGACATTCTCTGCTAGACACTCTCTGTTAGACACTCTCTGTTAGACATCTCTGCTAGACACTCTCTGCTAGACACTCTCTGTTAGACACTCTCTGTTAGAAACTCTCTGTTAGACACTCTCTGTTAGACACTCTCTGTTAGACACTCTCTGTTAGACACTCTCTGTTAGACACTCTCTGTTAGACACTCTCTGTTAGACACTCTCTGTTTAGACACTCTCTGCTAGACTCTCTCTGCTAGACACTCTCTGCTAGACTCTCTCACTAGACACTCTCTGTTAGACACTCTCTGCTAGACACTCTCTGCTAGACAATCTCTGCTAGACACTCTCTGCTAGACACTCTCTGTTAGACACTCTCTGTTAGACACTCTCTGTTAGACACTCTCTGCTAGACACTCTCTGTTAGACACTCTCTGTTAGACACTCTCTGTTAGAAACTCTCTTTTAGAAACTCTCTGCTAGACACTCTCTGCTAGACTCTCTCTGCTAGACACTCTCTGCTAGACACTCTCTGCTAGACACTCTCTGCTAGACACTCTCTCACTAGACACTCTCTGTTAGACACTCTCTGTTAGACACTCTCTGCTAGACACTCTCTGCTAGACACTCTCTGTTAGACACTCTGTTAGACACTCTCTGTTAGACTCTCTGTTAGACACTCTCTGTTAGACACTCTCTGCTAGATACGCTCTGCTAGACTCTCTCTGCTAGACTCTCTCTGCTAGACACTCTGCTAGACTCTCTCACTAGACACTCTCTGCTCGACACTCTCTGTTAGACAGTCTCTGCTAGACACTCTCTGCTAGACACTCTCTGCTAGACACTCTCTGCTAGACACTCTCTGCTAGACACTCTCTGCTAGACACTCTCTGCTAGACACTCTCTGTTAGACACTCTCTGCTAGACACTCTCTGCTAGA
The DNA here is from genome assembly GCF_020615455.1 of Coregonus clupeaformis. NCBI lineage: Eukaryota > Metazoa > Chordata > Actinopteri > Salmoniformes > Salmonidae > Coregonus > Coregonus clupeaformis. The sequence goes on along the minus strand of NW_025538926.1, from coordinate 6,954 downwards.
CACTCTCTGCTAGACACTCTCTGTTAGACACTCTCTGTTAGACACTCTCTGCTAGACACTCTCTGCTAGACACTCTCTGCTAGACACTCTCTGTTAGACACTCTCTGTTAGACACTCTCTGCTAGACACTCTCTGCTAGACACTCTGCTAGACACTCTGCTAGACACTCTCTGCTAGACACTCTCTGTTAGACACTCTCTGCTAGACACTCTCTGTTAGAAACTCTCTGCTAGACACTCTCTGCTAGACACTCTCTGCTAGACACTCTCTGCTAGACACTCTCTGCTAGACACTCTCTGCTAGACACTCTCTGCTAGACACTCTCTGCTAGACACTCTCTGCTAGACACTCTCTGCTAGACACTCTCTGTTAGACACTCTCTGCTAGACACTCTCTGCTAGACACTCTCTGCTAGACACTCTCTGTTAGAAACTCTCTTTTAGAAACTCTCTTTTAGACACTCTCTGTTAGAAACTCTCTGCTAGACTCTCTCTGCTAGACTCTCTCTGCTAGACTCTCTCTGCTAGACACTCTCTGCTAGACTCTCTCTGCTAGACTCTCTCTGCTAGACAATCTCTGTCGACACTCTCTGTTAGACACTCTCTGATAGACACTCTCTGCTAGACACTCTCAGACAGACCCTCTCAGATAGACACTCTCAGATAGACACACTTTGTTGGACACTCTCTATTAGAAACTCTCTGTTAGAAACTCTCTTTTAGACACTCTCTGCTAGATACGCTCTGCTAGACTCTCTCTGCTAGACACTCTGCTAGATTCTCTCACTAGACACTCTCTGTTAGACACTCTCTGCTAGACACTCTCTGTTAGACACTCTCTGTTAGACACTCTCTGCTAGACACTCTCTGCTAGACAATCTCTGCTAGACACTCTCTGCTAGACACTCTCTGCTAGACACTCTCTGCTAGACACTCTCTGCTAGACACTCTCTGCTAGACACTCTCTGTTAGACACTCTCTGTTAGACACTCTCTGTTAGACACTCTCTGCTAGACACTCTCTGATAGACACTCTCTGTTAGACACTCTCTGTTAGAAACTCTCTTTTAGACACTCTCTGTTAGACACGCTCTGCTAGACTCTCTCTGCTAGACACTCTGCTAGACTCTCTCACTAGACACTCTCTGTTCGACACTCTCTGTTAGACAGTCTGCTAGACATTCTCTGCTAGACACTCTCTGCTAGACACTCTCTGCTAGACACTCTCTGCTAGACACTCTCTGCTAGACACTCTCTGTTAGACACTCTCTGTTAGAAACTCTCTGCTATACACTCTCTGTTAGACACTCTCTGTTAGAAACTCTCTTTTAGAAACTCTCTTTTAGACACTATCTGTTAGAAACTCTCTGCTAGACTCTCTCTGCTAGACACTCTCTGCTAGACACTCTCTGCTAGACACTCTCTGCTAGACACTCTCTCACTAGACACTCTCTGTTCGACACTCTCTGTTAGACAGTCTGCTAGAGATTCTCTGCTAGAAAATCTCTGTTAGACACTCTGTTAGACACTCTCTGTTAGACACTCTCTGTTAGACACTCTCTTTTAGACACTCTCTGCTAGATACGCTCTGCTAGACTCTCTCTGCTAGACTCTCTCTGCTAGACACTCTGCTAGACTCTCTCACTAGACACTCACTGTTCGACACTCTGTTAGACAGTCTGCTAGACATTCTCTGCTAGACAATCTCTGCTTGACACTCTCTGCTAGACACTCTCTGCTAGACACTCTCTGCTAGACACTCTCTGCTAGACACTCTCTGCTAGACACTCTCTGCTAGACACTCTCTGCTAGACACTCTCTGCTAGACACTCTCTGTTAGACACTCTCTGCTAGACACTCTCTGCTAGACACTCTCTGCTAGACACTCTCTGCTAGACACTCTCTGCTAGACACTCTCTGTTAGACACTCTCTGCTAGACACTCTCTGTTAGACACTCTCTGTTAGACACTCTCTGTTAGACACTCTCTGCTAGACACTCTCTGTTAGACACTCTCTGTTAGACACTCTCTGCTAGACACTCTCTGCTAGACACTCTCTGCTAGACACTCTCTGCTAGATACTCTCTGTTAGAAACTCTCTGTTAGACACTCTCTGCTAGACACTCTGTTAGAAACTCTCTGCTAGACATTCTCTGCTAGACACTCTCTGCTGGACACTCTCTGTTGGACACTCTCTGTTAGACACTCTCTGTTAGACACTCTCTGCTAGACACTCTCTGCTAGACACTCTCTGCTAGACACTCTCTGCTAGACACTCTCTGCTAGACACTCTCTGCTAGACTCTCTCTGCTAGACTCTCTCTGCTAGACTCTCTCTGCTAGACTCTCTCTGCTAGACGCTCTCTGCTAGACACTCTGCTAGACTATCTCACTAGACACTCTCTGTTCGACACTCTCTGTTAGACAGTCTGCTAGACACTCTCTGCTAGACTCTCTCTGCTAGACTCTCTCTGCTAGACACTCTGCTAGACACTCTCTGCTAGACACTCTCTGCTAGACACTCTCTGTTAGACACTCTCTGTTAGACACTCTCTGTTAGACACTCTCTGTTAGACACTCTCTGCTAGACACTCTCTGCTAGACACTCTCTGCTAGACACTCTCTGCTAGACACTCTCTGCTAGACACTCTCTGCTAGACACTCTCTGCTAGACACTCTCTGCTAGACACTCTCTGCTAGACACTCTCTGTTAGACACTCTCTGCTAGACACTCTCTGCTAGACACTCTCTGCTAGACACTCTCTGCTAGACACTCTCTGCTAGACACTCTCTGCTAGACACTCTCTGCTAGACACTCTCTGCTAGACACTCTCTGCTAGACACTCTCTGCTAGACACTCTCTGTTAGACACTCTCTGCTAGACACTCTCTGCTAGACACTCTCTGCTAGACACTCTCTGCTAGACACTCTCTGCTAGACTCTCTCTGCTAGACTCTCTCTGCTAGACTCTCTCTGCTAGACACTCTGCTAGACATTCTTTGCTAGACAATCTGTGCTAGACACTCTCTGTTAGACACTCTCTGCTAGACACTCTCTGCTAGACACTCTCTGCTAGACACTCTCTGCTAGACACTCTCTGCTAGACACTCTCTGCTAGACACTCTCTGCTAGACACTCTCTGCTAGACACTCTCTGCTAGACACTCTCTGCTAGACACTCTCTGTTAGACACTCTCTGCTAGACACTCTCTGCTAGACACTCTCTGTTAGACACTCTCTGCTAGACACTCTCTGTTAGACACTCTCTGCTAGACACTCTCTGTTAGACACTCTCTGCTAGACACTCTCTGCTAGACACTCTCTGCTAGACACTCTCTGCTAGACTCTCTCTGCTAGACTCTCTCTGCTAGACACTCTCTGCTAGACTCTCTCACTAGACACTCTCTGTTCGACACTCTCTGTTAGACAGTCTGCTAGACATTCTCTGCTAGACACTCTCTGTTAGACACTCTCTGTTAATATCTCTCTGCTACACTCTCTCTGCTAAACACTCTGCTAGACACTCTCTGTTAGACACTCTCTGTTAGACACTCTCTGTTAGACACTCTCTGTTAGACACTCTCTGTTAGACACTCTCTGTTAGACACTCTCTGTTAGACACTCTCTGTTAGACACTCTCTGCTAGACTCTCTCTGCTAGACACTCTGCTAGACTCTCTCACTAGACACTCACTGTTCGACACTCTGCTAGACATTCTCTGCTAGACAATCTGTGCTAGACACTATCTGCTAGACACTATCTGCTAGACACTCTCTGCTAGACACTCTCTGCTAGACACTCTCTGCTAGACACTCTCTGCTAGACACTCTCTGCTAGACACTCTCTGCTAGACACTCTCTGCTAGACACTCTCTGTTAGACACTCTCTGCTAGACACTCTCTGCTAGACAATCTCTGCTAGACACTCTCTGCTAGACACTCTCTGCTAGACTCTCTCTGCTAGACACTCTCTGCTAGACACTCTCTGCTAGACACTCACTGTTAGACACTCTCTGCTAGACACTCTCTGCTAGACACTCTCTGTTAGACACTCTCTGTTAGACACTCTGCTAGACACTCTCTGCTAGACACTCTCTGTTAGACACTCTCTGCTAGACACTCTCTGCTAGACACTCTCTGCTAGACACTCTCTGCTAGACACTCTCTGCTAGACACTCTCTGCTAGACACTCTCTGCTAGACACTCTCTGCTAGACACTCTCTGCTAGACACTCTCTGCTAGACACTCTCTGTTAGACACTCTCTGTTAGACACTCTCTGTTAGAAACTCTCTGTTAGACACTCTCTGTTAGACACTCTCTGTTAGACACTCTCTGTTAGACACTCTCTGTTAGACACTCTCTGCTAGACACTCTCTGCTAGACACTCTCTGCTAGACACTCTCTGCTAGACACTCTCTGCTAGACACTCTCTGCTAGACACTCTCTGCTAGACACTCTCTGCTAGACACTCTCTGCTAGACACTCTCTGCTAGACACTCTCTGCTAGACACTCTCTGTTAGACACTCTCTGTTAGACACTCTCTGCTAGACACTCTCTGCTAGACACTCTCTGCTAGACACTCTCTGCTAGACACTCTCTGCTAGACACTCTCTGCTAGACACTCTCTGCTAGACACTCTCTGCTAGACACTCTCTGCTAGACACTCTCTGCTAGACACTCTCTGCTAGACACTCTCTGTTAGACACTCTCTGTTAGACACTCTCTGTTAGACACTCTCTGCTAGACACTCTCTGTTAGACACTCTCTGTTAGACACTCTCTGTTAGACACTCTCTGTTAGACACTCTCTGTTAGACACTCTCTGCTAGACACTCTCTGCTAGACACTCTCTGCTAGACACTCTCTGCTAGACACTCTCTGCTAGACACTCTCTGTTAGACACTCTCTGCTAGACACTCTCTGCTAGACACTCTCTGCTAGACACTCTCTGCTAGACACTCTCTGCTAGACACTCTCTGTTAGACACTCTCTGTTAGACACTCTCTGCTAGACACTCTCTGCTAGACACTCTCTGTTAGACACTCTCTGCTAGACACTCTCTGCTAGACACTCTCTGCTAGACACTCTCTGCTAGACACTCTCTGCTAGACACTCTCTGCTAGACACTCTCTGCTAGACACTCTCTGTTAGACACTCTCTGTTAGACACTCTCTGTTAGAAACTCTCTGCTAGACACTCTGTTAGAAACTCTCTTTTAGAAACTCTCTTTTAGAAACTCTCTGTTAGACACTCTCTTTTATACACTCTCTGCTAGACTCTCTCTGCTAGACATTCTGCTAGACTCTCTCACTAGACACTCACTGTTCGACACTCTGCTAGACATTCTCTGCTAGACAATCTGTGCTAGACACTCTCTGCTAGACACTCTCTGCTAGACACTCTCTGTTAGACACTCTCTGCTAGACACTCTCTGCTAGACACTCTCTGTTAGACACTCTCTGTTAGACACTCTCTTTTAGAAACTCTCTTTTAGACACTATCTGTTAGAAACTCTCTGCTAGACTCTCTCTGCTAGACAATCTCTGCTAGACACTCTCTGCTAGACACTCTCTGCTAGACACTCTCTCACTAGACACTCTCTGTTCGACACTCTCTGTTAGACAGTCTCCTAGAGATTCTCTGCTAGAAAATCTCTGTTAGACACTCTGTTAGACACTCTCTGTTAGACACTCTCTGTTAGACACTCTCTTTTAGACACTCTCTGCTAGATACGCTCTGCTAGACTCTCTCTGCTAGACTCTCTCTGCTAGACACTCTGCTAGACTCTCTCACTAGACACTCACTGTTCGACACTCTCTGTTAGACAGTCTGCTAGACAATCTCTGCTAGACACTCTCTGCTAGACACTCTCTGCTAGACACTCTCTGCTAGACACTCTCTGCTAGACACTCTCTGCTAGACACTCTCTGTTAGACACTCTCTGTTAGACAGTCTGCTAGACAATCTCTGCTAGACACTCTCTGCTAGACACTCTCTGCTAGACACTCTCTGCTAGACACTCTCTGCTAGACACTCTCTGCTAGACACTCTCTGCTAGACACTCTCTGCTAGACACTCTCTGCTAGACACTCTCTGTTCGACACTCTCTGTTAGACAGTCTGCTAGACAATCTCTGCTAGACACTCTCTGCTAGACACTCTCTGCTAGACACTCTCTGCTAGACACTCTCTGCTAGACACTCTCTGCTAGACACTCTCTGCTAGACACTCTCTGCTAGACACTCTCTGCTAGACACTCTCTGCTAGACACTCTCTGCTAGACACTCTCAGACAGACCCTCTCAGATAGACACTCTCAGATAGACACACTTTGTTGGACACTCTCTATTAGAAACTCTCTGTTAGAAACTCTCTTTTAGACACTCTCTGCTAGATACGCTCTGCTAGACTCTCTCTGCTAGACACTCTGCTAGATTCTCTCACTAGACACTCTCTGTTAGAAACTCTCTTTTAGAAACTCTCTTTTAGACACTATCTGTTAGAAACTCTCTGCTAGACTCTCTCTGCTAGACTCTCTCTGCTAGACAATCTCTGTCGACACTCTCTGTTAGACACTCTCTGCTAGACACTCTCAGACAGACCCTCTCAGATAGACACTCTCAGATAGACACACTTTGTTGGACACTCTCTATTAGAAACTCTCTGTTAGAAACTCTCTTTTAGACACTCTCTGCTAGATACGCTCTGCTAGACTCTCTCTGCTAGACACTCTCTGCTAGACACTCTCTGCTAGACACTCTCTGTTAGACACTCTCTGCTAGACACTCTCTGCTAGACACTCTCTGTTAGACACTCTCTGCTAGACACTCTCTGCTAGACACTCTCTGCTAGACACTCTCTGTTAGACACTCTCTGTTAGACACTCTCTGTTAGACACTCTCTGTTAGACACTCTCTGCTAGACACTCTCTGTTAGACACTCTCTGTAGACACTCTCTGT